>NC_057804.1:27847678-27938582 GCF_018294505.1 Triticum aestivum | reverse complement strand
TGGCCTTGACCACGACATCGCGACCTGGCATACTAGCGGCAGCTGAGCTCGCTCGAGGGCCGGGACCTGAGGATGTAGAGCACCTAGGCGAGTGAGGCGAGAGGGTGGTCATTGCGGGCCGTGCCTAATGACACCACCACAGACGCAAGAGTAGGCACCGCCCAACGGATTGCAATAGGACTACTAAAAGATAAGTCGCATGCACTGTGATGCCAGTCACACATTCCGCTCGCCCCAACCTCGCAGTCCCACTCCAGCGGCTTCACTCCCCTTTTCCGTTCCTTGGGCGACTGCTTGCACGCCAAGGGGGACCTCGTGAGCATCGCATCTCACAAGCTCTCACCGGACCTCGGGCCGCTCACCTCCTAGCCTTGACCACGACATCGTGACCTAGCATACTAGCGACGGCTGAAGCCTGCCTGGGGACTAGGTCCCATCGGCGTAGAGCATCATGCTGTCTAAGGGAAAGAAAAGGAGGGAGTCACGCCGAACTGGGATACGCGACTTCATCATAGAATTAAGGAAACAACGCTCGTATTAAACACACTTCGGTCCTTACAAAACCCACGGGGGCTGGTTTTCATTCCGCACTGGGAAAGCAAAAGAAGGAAGGCTACAAACGGGCCATCGAGTGTCACCGGCGGGAGCTTGGCAGCACGTAGCTGTCGTCGCTAGACTCCGGAGACTCGCTGGGCTCAAGAGAGTCACTGGGTTCCAAGGAGTCGTCACTACTGCTGGAAGAGGCACCGAAGGGGACGGAAGCAGATCCAGCACCCACGGCTGCACCCTGCGGGCTGCTTCCTTCAGGGCAGCATTCCAGCCGTTGGCCCTCCTCGTCGAAGACCTGGAAGAACAAGGTAGATGCGCCATCGTACTCGAAGTGAATCGCGAGGGCTCCCTCGGCGCGGCAGGCACAGGCGACCCTACCCCATCTGCGGGTCATGAAGACATCTCCGGGGGGCACCATCTCGACCTCAGATCCGGTGGCCAAGCTGCAGCACCTGACGTGATGTGGGCACAGCTCAAGCGGTCCCCTTGAAGGCAGCTCGTTGGCGAAGAACTCTTGCGAGCTGCCCTCAGTGTGAGTCTGTGGCACGATCGACAAGGCAATGGCGGTCCGTCCACTATCACCGGGGGGCGCTCGATGGCACACATCTTCATCCCAGGCATAGGCATATAGGGGAAGGGGAAGCCAGGCAGAGGCCTCGATTGCCAAGGCCTGGTCACCTCTCACCCCGCGCTGGCGTCGTGAGGGAGGCAGAGTCGTTTCTTTGGTGGGAGAGGATCAGGCCCCTCCCTAGGGCCTTACCCTTTTTGGCCGCTGAGAACCTCTTGATCGGCGCCATGGAAGCAAGACGGACAAGGAGAAGAAACAGGCAGCAAGAAGACGAAGGAGAGATGAGCGAGGGGGCTCTGCGCCTGCCCCACATTTCTAGCCAAGGAAGGCCAACCGCTGGCCTCCACGACCTCGCGCCATGATGATCTTATGCATGCCACATCATTCCGTCAAGTCAAACAGTTGTTGAGGCAGCATGGGGAAGTGGAGATGCCCACGTCCCATCGATCGCCATGCATCATCAAGGCCACAGGCGGTTAGGTCCCACGGTGCTCCACACTTGCCCTTTGGCTTCCCTTGGAAGCCAATTCCAAGCACGCCTTGGGCTCGGGGGCTACTATCGGTGTTCTGGATATGGGGGTTTCCAGACTTGCCTGCCTACGGCCCACGGCCTTGCTCCACCGACGGCATGGTACGGCCTAGCTTTAGCATCAATGACTCAAGACCCTCGCGAGGGGCAAGCCTTGCAAGGGGGACGACACCAAGACCCCCGAGGGAATCGGCCTCCTCAGGCTGGCTTCCGAGGGGAAGAGAGTTCTATGCAAGGTGCACCTCACGAGGCTCAGATGAGGTGAGCCATGACGACCAAGGCCAGGCGGGCGCCGGGAGGGCACCAGCGGGTGCAGGGCCCCAGTTTCCTCTTTGGTGCAAGGGAGGCAAGCCACATGCGCGGAGTGTCGAGGAGTCAGCCAAAGGTCTCCATTCTGGTGCAACAAGACCAAGACCGCCAGGACGGCAGGATGAAGGTCATCACCGAGCCCACTACAGTGTCATGACCAGAGGCTTTTCGCAAGCGAAGACCACTTTAGTCAGGATAAGTTGTACTACTTGTCCCCTTTCAAATCCGGCCATTGTGGGATCCCTTCCCGCCAACATTTGGGAAGAGGACCAAGGCCACTATAAGTAGGACTTAGCAACCACCATAGAGGGGGATCGAATCTAGTGAAGAGCGGGGGAAGAGATCCACTCTCACCCGGCCACCTCACCAACTTTCTTGAGCTCAAAACACCTCACCTCCTGAGGCCAATTCATCCACTGTACTATTTCATCCACAGCCCTTCGAGGCAATCCACCAAAATGCTGGAGTAGGGTATTACACCGCAAGGTGGCCCGAACCAGGATAAATTGTTGTGTCTCTTTGTCTATTTGAGCCTGACGCGCTAGGCTTAAGAGGATTGCGAGTAGGCGGGCTTGGTAGGTTGATATCTCCGCACGCACCCTAGAGTTCAAACCTTTCAAGGGTTTGCAGAACCCGTAATCCGACAATGGTGGATGAACAGTAGCCCATGGAGGCTAGAGGAGGTCAGCGGTGGAGAGGAATAGTATCCCGTGGAGCCCTGTTTTGCGGTATGCCACACCCCTCCCGATGAACAGGACCCCCATTTCGACCTAGTGCTCCAACACAAGTCTATTTCCTTCATTTTGCGATACGCCACACCCTTCCCGATCAACAGGACCCTGTTTCGACCGTAGGCGGTCCAACAGAAGTCCATTTCCTCTGTTTTGTAGTATGCCAGACCCCTCCCGATGAACAGGATCCCGTTTCGACCGTGGCCGGTCGAACACAAGGCCATTTCCTTCGTTCTGCGGTATGCCAGGCCTTGTTTCCATCGACTGTTCCATCCAAGCCGGTTGGCTCCCGATGAACAACATGCATTCTGTTGCCTCGTGATGAACACGACGCATTTCGTTGCCTCCCCATGAACACGATGATGATGTCGTTTCTCTATTCTGACCCAGCCATGTACAAGAGCCCTTGCCGTACGTATGCGCGAGTAGGCGTTTGAGACCCTGCCCGTATGTATGTACGTGGCAGTATTTACTTTCTTGCACCCTGGCCGCTGTACGTACAAGTACATGCTACGTGCGTGCCTCTACTACGACATGTGCACGCCTCTACATCGACCAGTATGTACATACACATTCACGACCGGAATGACAATGCTACGTACGCTTCGAACAGGTGGGTCCTGACTGTCAGGGACTTACTTGCATGCGAAGATGTAGCTGGTGGGTCCCAGCAGTCAAGGGGGCGACCCATTTTCCCCCGTAGTATGGATGCACTACCTTGCATGCGAAGATGTAGCTGGTGGGGTCCCAGCAGTCAGGGGGGAAACATGTTTTTCACGAAATACGATGGCCCGGCTGGTGGGACCCTGCTGTCAGGTGGAGGAATCATTATTTTCCGTGTAATAAGGAGGCACTTCCTTGCTGCGCTCGTGGACCTAGCTGTCAACCTCTCCATTTACAGTACTCTTCCGATGGAAGTTGTTCCTTGACCATGTTGACCATGCCGCGCCGAGAGCACCAGGGCAGTGGACAACGGTGAGGCCTAGGAAGGGGAGGACGAGGAGCCAGGGAAGACGCGGAAATGGATGCCCACACCGAGAGGAGTACGAGGGTTCACTGGTTTGGCTTCGGTGTGAGGCTGCCGTCCCCGCAGAATAACATGGGTGTGGATGACTGGAGGGATGGCCTGGCCAGCGGTGGTAGTAGTAGGGGGCGGTGAGGCCTCCGCGGTAGCACAGTCGGCCACAGGAGGTAGTAGCAGGCGGCATGACCGGCGCTGCTTTGGGCGGCTGGAGCAAGAAGACCAGAGGTTGAAGAAGCACTACGGCCGTTGGATGGACATCATACAGTCACTGGAGCTAGAATCGTTCATATTGACTAAGTTGACAAAGCCCTCCATCCCCATCAACTTAGTAAGACCACAAGTCAGCCTCCCACTATGCTGGGTCCCAGCTAGCAGGGGGAGTATTCATTTTTTTATGCGTAATAAGGAGGCACTTCCTTGCATGCGAAGATATAGCTGGTGGGTCCGACCTGTCGGCAAGGGGGAACGTTTTTTTCACGAAATACAGAGGCCCTTCTAGTGGGTCCCAGATGTCAGCTGGAGGAATCACTATTTTGCGCATAATAAGGAGGCATTTGCTTGTGTACGGCCGTGGACCCAGCTGTCAGCCTTTCCATGTATAATCCACATACGATGGAAGTCGTTCCTTGACCACGTTGACCATACCGCGCCAAGAGCACTAGGGCGGTGGACGACGGTGAGGCCTAGGAAGGGGACGACGGTGATTCGAAATATTTTTATCCCAAAATTTCTAGTCAGATTAAATATAAATTTGTATTACGTAAAAATTCAATGAAACATTGCGCGCGCAACAATCAATGAAATTAAAATTTTCAAAATCCAAAAATAATATTTTATAAAGTAATTACGTGTTTGGTGCATTTTTTATAGTTACTGCCCAGTTTTTATAATTACATCCCATTTATTATTTCTTAAAGCCCATTTTCATGTTAAGCCTAATGCATCCCTCCTAGGAAAGATTTGCAGCCCAGCGGGGCGGAGAATAGCAAGTTGACCTTGCCTGGGTATTCCTAAAAAAAAGTATAGCTGGGCTAGCCATTTTCAGCTTGAAAAAAATTAATATCTGGGTTGGGCCAGACGGGCCACAACCTGCCCAGTTAATAACCTTCTCTCCTCTGAACAACAATGAAAACATCGCTCAAGAAAAACTCTGCAGTGCTCACACCTCAAAAACACAAATACTGCTCGAGCTGCTTGGTCCCAGCTGTCGGCCGCTCGTTGTGCAATTCTCTCATTTATTGACTACTTAGGATGACAATGGTGAAAGGCCGTGATGTCAGGAAACCAGGAGGAAGCAAAAAAATAGTTGTACATAATAAGGAGGCACTTGCGTACGTACGACTATAGCCCTAGTGGGTCCCTACTATCTTCCAGTCAAAATAAAGTCATCTCCTCAATCCTCATGTTTGTTGACCATGTTGACAATGCTCGGCCCCACGGCGAGCGCAACAACTCGAAGGATGACAAAGAGGGCCTCACGGGCCCTACGAATGGTTTGATACAGCACCCGCTGCTCATTCAGGAAGTCAGGATCATTGAACACCTATAAGCACCTTCGAGAGACTGAGACGGCATGAAACGTTAAGGCCGCGCTTGGGAGCTGTGGTTTATTTCATACATGTATTAAGATACAAGTGTAATTTACTCGTCATCGGAAACAATGCGTAAAATACAGGCGTAATGAAACCGAGGGCCCATGGTCTCTAAGTAAAACCGGCGGGTTACATGTGTAATTTGAGAGATGAGTGTATATTTTACTAGTCGAAATCGACCAACCAAGCGCTCCGCACAAGACCATCTGCTTTTATTTAAAAGCATCAGTTTTACAAGCGGTTTTGGTTGGAAAACGATGATCCAATCACGGCCTAAGATGATGAGTTGGTCGGAAGATCATGTTGTTTCACGTCTAACCTGCTAGACTTGTCGTATAGGCTATGAATGAAACATAAGACGATCAACTTCTTAAGCACAGAAACAACAAAAGAGGATGATCTTCCTAACATGCAAATAACTGGCATTAGATCAACATGCAAAACAATACGAAGCATTATTCTCAGGAGGCATGGTGAACAGCTCGTCATGCCGCATGCCACAACATTCTAAGCTCAACTTTGCAATCAAACACACAAGGCCTATCATTACATAGACAATATTTAGAACAACCTCTTAAAATACCTTACATAAGTCAACATTCATGTGACTATGCATCTCAGCAGAGTAACTATTTACTTCTAAAATGAACACATGAATAGGAAAAAATGATCGAGCTGCTAACAACAAAGGGCGTCCCACTCAAAAATATCAAATGCATGTCTTCTGGCTAACATCAATGAGCAAAATTTGACCAGGTTTTCCAATTCCAATATATTAAAATAATATCTTATTGCTAACATCAATGATTAAACTTTGACAAGCTTTTCCCATTCAAAATATGTAATGCCTATGATTGTGGAATGGGCAGGGTTTTTCATCAGTTTGTCAGCTGATAGTCCGGTGGCTCAAGGTGACGGCGAATGATTAGAGAAACATTCGATGTATTGTGCATGATGAAGTATTATGGAGGACACAAACCATCTCAACATTTTGTGCAGTTCCACTAAAATCAAGCTGAGCATCCCTGTGGATTTCGTATTTATATGTTGCAAAACACAAAGACACATCAGCACACACATGAATATTGGCCCCAGTGTCAACCCACCAATCGGTGGACCAACAAACTGAAAGTACGGTAAACAGATTACCATACCTAGATGCCCCATCATTGTTGCTTAGAATGACATTGATAGACTTGGAGTCCTGTCATGGCTTCTTGTACTTGTTTGGGCAATTTTTGCCCAGTGCACTCCACGTGTTGTAGAGTTGCCTATGCTCTTTGCAGACTAGTCATGTCACCAGCGTCGACTAATACTCTATAAAGCTTCTCGATCATTCCTTTTGTAATGCAGCACAAACAGTGACTGCTTCTTTCTGCAAAGTGGTAAGACCAACTGGACCCAGTAATGCAGCAATTTCCCTTAGGCACATTGGCTCATGTTGTGCAGTTCAACTAAAATCAAAGTCGGAATTAAATCGAGCTTTAATTTTGATATCCCTATAAGAAACAATAGGTATAAGGGAAACAATTACTGAGAAATAATGGTTGATGACTTGTACTCCCAGAAGAAAAACATCTACTGATCTACCTTATCTTAATGGGAAACAAAGCAGGAGAGTAGCAATTCTCCATCAGTGTGATTCATTCATATTAACGGAGACATTATCTTAACAATGCCTTGTTTCAACATGTATAAAGAACGACAAAGCAGAAAAGTACCATTCCTAAAACAATGCGACTGATTCATTTTAAAAGAGACATTATCTTAACAATACCTTGGTTAAACATGTAGAAAGAACTACAAAGTAGGATAGTACCATTCCTAAAACAATGCGACTGACTCATTTTAACAGAGGCAAAAAAGGAATCAATTACTGGCCAATAAAGGAGGATGAAACACGCGGCCACAAAAATGGTAATCCCGCCAATCCCTAACAAGTGTTGCAGTTTTGAACTAAGATTCAATAGTTAATTAATTATGAGAGTGGCATTGCTTAATTTTACCAGCGGCATTAGATTAACAAAAAGCATAAACAGTTCCAAGGGAGAGTGGGCGCAACAACAGCATGTGCTTCCATCTACTTATAAAGGGGGTGATGCATAGTTTTGTTGTAACAAAGAAACACGCATCATGTCTGGGTTGGAACAATTTTTGATCACTTAATGGTAGCTTCAATTCAACATTTATTCAAAACAGTACCAATACAAGTAGCACACCATCTCAAAGCACACTGCTGCATCATGTGGATGAAAGTCGGGACTGACCTTTCTTGACCAAGATTTGAAACAGCCCGTGAGGAGGACTTGAAAGAAATCCTAACAGATATATGAAAATCCGATCTCCTTTTGTGCAGTTCCACCAAAATTAAGCAAAGTCGCCAGTGTGACATTCAAGTTAAACTGCACAAAACACTCTTAAAACATAAGTGTTTCACGTAGTGATATGTCTCCAACGTATCTATAATTTTTTATTGTTCCATGCTATTATATTACCTGTTTTGGATGTTTATGGGCCTTACTAAACACTTTTATATCATTTTTGGGACTAACCAATTAACCGGAGGCCCAGCCCAAATTGCTGATTTTTTTGCCTGTTTCAGTTTTTCGCAGAAAAGGAATATCAAACAGAGTCCAAACGGAATGAAACCTTCGGGGTAGTTATTTTTGGAACAAACGCAATCCAGGAGACTTGGAGTGGACTTCAAGAAGCAGACGAGGAAGCCACGCGGCAGGAGGGCGCACACTAACGGGGTGGGCACGCACCCCACCCTCATGGGCCCCTCGTGGCTCCCCTGACCGACTTCCTTCGCCTATATATATCTACATACCCCGAAAACATCCAGGAGCACGACGAAACATTATTTCCACCACCGCAACCTTCTGTACCCGTGAGATCCCATCTTGGAGCCTTTTTTGGTGCTCTGCCAGAGGGGGAATCGCTCACGGAGGGCTTCTACATCAACGCCATAGCCTCTCCGATGAGTTGTGAGTAGTTTACCACAGACCTTCAGGTCCATAGTTATTAGCTAGATGGCTTCTTCTCTCTCTGTGAATCTCAATACAAAGTTCTCCTAGATCTTCTTGGAGATTTATTCGATGTAGCTCTTTTTGCAGTGTGTTTGTCGAGATCCGATGAATTGTGGGTTTATGATCAAGTTTATGTATGAGAAATATTTGAATCTCCTCTGAATTCTTTTATGTATGATTGGTTATCTTTGCAAGTCTCTTCGAATTCTCAGTTTGGTTTGGCCTACTAGATTGATCTTTCTTGCAATGGGAGAAGTGCTTAGCTTTGGGTTCAATCTTGCGGTGTCCTTTCCCAGTGACAACAGGGGCAGCAAGGCACGTATTGTATTGTTGCCATCGAGGATAAAAAGATGGGGTTTATATCATATTGCTTGAGTTTATCCTTCTACATCATGTCATCTTGCCTAATGCATTACTCTGTTCTTATGAACTTAATACTCTAGATGCATGCTGGATAGCGGTCGATATGTGGAGTAATAGTAGTAGATGCAGGCAGGAGTCGGTCTACTAATCTTGGACGTGATGCCTATATACATGATCATGCCTAGATATTCTCATAACTATGCACTTTTCTATCAATTGCTCGACAGTAATTTGTTCATCCACCGTAATACTTATGATATCTTTAGAGAAGCCACTAGTGAAACCTATGGCCCCTGGGTCTACTTTCCATCATACAAGTTTTCTATCTACTTTATTTTGCAATCTTTACTTTCCAATCTACATCATAAAAATACCAAAAATATTTATCTTATCTTATTATCTCTATCAGATCTCACTTTTACAAGTGGCCGTGAAGGGATTGACAACTTTATCGCGTTGGTTGCGAGGTTCTTGTTTGTTTGTGTAGGTACGAGGGACTTGGAGTGTAGTCTCCTACTGGATTGATACCTTGGTTCTCAAAACTGAGGGAAATACTTACGCTACTTTGCTGCATCACCCTTTCCTCTTCAAGGGAAAAAACAACGCATGCTCAAGAGGTAGCAAGAAGGATTTCTGGCGCCGTTACCGGGGAGATCTATGCACAAGTCAAGACATACCAAGTACCCATCACATTATTTGCCATTTGCCTCTTGTTTTCCTCTCCCCCACTTCACCCTTGCCGTTTTATTCGCCCTCTCTTTCCCATTCGCCTCTTTTTCGCTTGCCTTTTGTGTGCTTGTGTGTTGGATTGCTTGTCACGATGGCTCAAGATAATACTAAATTCTGTGACTTTTCCAATACCAATAATAATGATTTCCTTAGCACTCTGATTGCTCTTCTTATCGATGCTGAATCTTGTGAAATTAATGATGCCTTGTTGAATCTCGTCATGAAAGATCAATTCTCTGGCCTTCCTAGTGAAGATGCCGCTACTCATCTAAACAACTTTGTTGATTTGTGTGATATGCAAAAGAAGAAAGACATGGATAATGATATTGTTAAATTGGAGCTATTTCCCTTTTCACTTAGAGATTGTGCTAAAACTTAGTTTTTATCTTTGCCTAAAAATAGTATTGATTCATGGAATAAGTGCAAAGATGCTTTTATCTCTAAGTATTTTCCTCCTGCTAAGATCATCTCTCTTAGAAACGATATTATGAATTTTAAGCAACTTGATCATGAACATGTTGCACAATCTTGGAGAGGATGAAATTAATGATTCGCAATTGCCCTACGCATGGTTTAAATTTATGGATGATCATACAAAATTTTTTATGCCGGATTGAATTTTGCTTCTAGAAACCTTTTAGATTCAGCCGCGGGAGGCACTTTTATGGAAATCACTTTAGGAGAAGATACTAAACTCCTAGATAATATTATGGTTAATTATTCTCAATGGTACACCAAAAGATCTACTAGTAAAGGTTTATGCGATAGAAGAGATTAATGTTTTGAGTGGAAAGATGGATGAACTTATGAAATTGTTTGCTAATGAGAGTGCTCCTATTGATCCTAATGATATGCCTTTGTCTACTTTGATTGAGAATAATAATGAATCCATGGATGTAAATTTTGTTGGTAGGAATAATTTTGGTAGAGGAAACTTTAATCCTAGGCCGTTTCCTAGTAATTCCTCTAGTAATTATGGAAATTCCTACAACAACTCTTATGGAAATTTTAATAAGATGCCCTCTGATTTTGAGATTAGTGTTAAAGAATTTATGATTTCTCAAAAGAATTTCAATGCTTTGCTTGAAGAAAAATTGCCTAAGATTGATGAGTTGGCTAGGAACGTGGATAGAATTTCTCTTGATGTTGATTCTTTGAAACTTAGATATATTCCACCTAAGCATGATATCAATGAGTCTCTCAAATCTATGAGAATTTCCATTGATGAGTGCAAAGAAAGAACAGCTAGAATGCTTGCTAAGAAAGATTGATTTGTAAGAGCGTGTTCTTCTAATTTTCATGATAATGATGATGAAGATCTAAAAGTGATTGATGTGTCCCCTATTAAATCTTTGTTTAGCAATATGAATCTTGATAATAATGGGTCTGGAGATAAGTCAACTTTAGTTAAGAGGCGTCCCAATGATTTGGAGTTTTTAGATCTTAATGCAAAAATTGGTAAAAGTGGGATTGAAGAGGTCAAAACTTTACATAGCAATGAACCCACTATTTTGGATTTCAGCAATTTAATTATTATAATTGTTCTTTAAAAGATTGTATTTCCTTGTTTCAATCGGTGTTGAATTCTCCTCATGCTTATAGTCAAAATAAAGCTTTTACTAAACATATCGTTGATGCTTTAATGCAATCTTCTGAAGAAAAACTTGAATTAGAAGTTTTTATCCCAAGAAAACTTTATGATGAGTGGGAACCCACTATTAAAATTAAAATTAATGATCATAAATGCTATTCCTTGTGTGATTTGGGTGCTAGTGTTTCCACGATTCCAAAAACTTTGTGTGATGTGTTAGGTTTTCGTGAATTTGATGATTGCTCTTTAAACTTGCACCTTGCAGATTACACTATTAAGAAACCTATGGGAAGGATTAATGATGTTATTATTGTTGAAAATAGGAATTATGTACCCGTAGATTTTATTGTTCTTGATATAGATTGCAATCTTTCATGTCCTATTATTCTTGGCAGACCTTTCCTTAGAACGATTGGTGCAATTATTGATATGAAAGAAGGAAATATTACATTCCAATTTCCATTAAGGAAAGGAATGGAACACTTTCTGAGGAAGAAAATCAAATTACCTTATGAATCCATTATGAGATCCACCTATGAATTGAATACCAAAGATGGCAATACTTAGATCTATTCTCACTTTTATGCCTAGCTAGGGGCGTTAAACGATAGCGCTTGTTGGGAGGCAACCCAATTTTATTTTTGTTCCTTGCTTCTTTTCCTGTGTAGGAATAAATAATTTATCTAGCCTCTTTTTATATGTGGTTTTATATTTTAATTAGTGTTTGTGTCAAGAAGAACCTTTGGAAAGACTTGGGTGAAGTCTATATGATCTTGCTGTAAAAAACAGAAACTTTAGCGCTCACAAAATTAGCTGCCATTTATTACTGGTGAGTGATTTTAGGTTGATTCTCTTTTCAGATGATTAAGAGACAAATTCCTCATGCCCACCAATTTATTTCAGAATTTTTGGAGTTACAGAAGTATTCTAAAGTTACAGATTGCTACAGATTGTTCTGTTTTTGACAGATTCTCTTTTTCGTGTGTTGTTTGCTTATTTTGATGAATCTATGGCTAGTATCGGGGGGTATGAACCATAAAGAAGTTGGAATACAGTAGGTTTAACACCAATATAAATAAAGAATGAGTTTATTACAGTACATTAAGTAGTGGTTTTTCTTTCTTGCACTAACGGAGCTTATGAGATTTTCTGTTGAGTTTTGTGTTGTGAAGTTTTCAACTTTTGGGTAAAGATTTGATGGACTACGGAATAAGGAGTGGCAAGAGCCTACATTTGGGGATGCCCATGGAAGCCCAAGGTAAAATTCAAGGACAACCAAAAGTCTAAGCTTGGGGATGCCCCGGAAGGCATCCCCTCTTTCATCTTCGTCTATCGGTAACTTTACTTGGGGCTATATTTTTATTCACCACATGATATGTGTTTTGCTTGGAGCGTTTTGTATGATATGAGTCTTTGATTTATAGTTTACCACAATCATCCTTGCTGTACACACCTTTTGGGAGAGATACACATGAATCAGAATTTATTAGAATACTCTATGTGCTTCACTTATATCTTTTGAGCTAGAAAATTTTGCTCTAGTACTTCACTTATATCTTTTTAGAGCATGGTGGTGGTTTTATTTTATAGAAATTATTGATCTCTCATGCTTCACTTATATTATTTTGAGAGTCTTTTAGAACAGCATGGTAATTTACTTTGGCTATAAAATTAGTCCTAATATGATAGGCATCCAAGATTGGTATAATAAAAACTATCATATAGAGTGCATTGAATACTATGAGAAGTTTGATACTTGATGATTGTTTTGAGATATGAAGATGGTAATATTAGATTCGTGCTAGTTGAGTAATTGTGAATTTGAGAAATTCTTGTGTTGAGGTTTGCAAGTCTCGTAGCATGAACGTATGGTAACCGTTGTGTGACAAATTTGAAGCATGAGGTGTTCTTTGATTGTCATCCTTATGAGTGGCGGTCGGGGACGAACGATGGTCTTTTCCTACCAATATATCCCCCTAGGAGCATGCGCGTAGTGCTTCGGTACCATGCATTGCCATTTCTCACCTTGAGAGTTGGTGCAAACTTTGACGGTGCATCCAGACACCGTGATATGATACGCTCTATCACACATAAACCTCCTTATATCTTCCTCAAAACAGCCACCATACCTACCTATTATGGCATTTCCATAGCCATTCCGAGCTATATTGCCATGCAACTTCCCACCGTTTCATTTATTATGACACGTTTCGTCATTGTCATATTGCCTTGCATGATCATGTAGTTGACATCGTATTTGTGGCAAAGCATAATATCATACTTGTCACTCTTGTTTCATTGCCCATCCCGGTACATCGCCGGAGGCATTCATATAGAGTCATATTTTGTTCTAGTATCGAGTTGTAATCATTGAGTTGTAAATAAATAGAAGTGTGATATCATTAATAGAGCATTGTCCTAAAAAAACAAGAGAAAGGCCAAATAAAAAAAGAGAAAGGCCAAACAAAAAAGGCCAAAAAAAGAAGGGTCTTTTACATCTGTGTCCCTAACTTCAACCCACTACTCAGATTTGCCCCTAATTTCAAAGCCTACTCAAATTTGCCCTTCTCCCGTTAGTTGCACTTATAAAAATGCCCTTCTGTGTCGTTTCCGTCCAGTCAAAGCTGTTTGACTGGTATCTGGCCATTTATTTGACATTTTTGCCCCTACGTGTTTTTTAGTCTAGGAAACAGAAGAAATAGGAAATAGCACTGTAGCAATTGGGCCATGATGTTCCATCAAGCAGGCTTATTCCAGCCCAGCCAACCCAGCCGAGGTTATCCTCAACCTCGTGCATGGCACCCCCGCACCAGAGAGCATGTGTTCTCCACCATCGCCATTAGCACGGCCAATGACCAAAACTCACCGCCCCTCCGTGTCTCCGACGTCCGCCATGATGCGCTCTACCAATCCACCGAAGAACTTGACCTAGGACAGTCCAGGCCAAGCAAATCAATCTCGGGTTCATCGCCTCTGACCAAAGACCGCCGGCGTCGATTTGTGGCCTCTCCCCTCTCCCCATCTCCTGATGATCACACCTACATACCTGTTGCATACCCGCCTTCTCTCTCCTCTCCTTTACCATTCATTTTTGCGACATAGCAAGTCTATCACCATAGCACTCCACTGTCGTTGCCGGCGTGCTCTTTCTCGATGATGTTGTCCTGAATCGTCCCAGTGAAGCTCCCTTCCGTGCTCCTGGCGCATCTAGGAAGCCAGCGCGCCCGTCCATGAGCTCGCCGGCAATACACAACCCTATCCCCGCCGAGCCAGTGGCAGCGCCGCCGCTGGCCTTGTTCGTGTCGGCGACTCCAGCCACCCTGCGCACTCCAGCTAGCAACCCTGGATGAGGGAGAGGCAATGCTAGCTACCCCGCACCTTAGCGGTCGTCTCTGGGTCCTCCCGGTGAGCCTCCGTCGTGGATTTTGGTCGCCGGCCACTAATCTCCGATGAGGTCTTTAATTAAGCATTAATTACCCCACTAACAGCCATCCTAAGCTACTGCCACATGGCCCCACTGGCATAATTAACCGCTGTTTTGGATAACAGTAAGCACAGTAGCCCCACTAGCCACTTTGACCACGGCTTAATTAAAACAATATATTGCAAAACATATTGGTAAGAAATTGACATGTGGGCCCAACATCTAATTTGAATAGTCATTTTCTTTTTTCCTTTTTCTACTTTGGACCCACATGTAAGTGTGTGAGAGAGGGGGTGAGAGAAAGGGTTTTTTCGTTTTATTTTTTAGAGTGGATCCCACCAGTAAGTGACACAAGGAGACAGGGGTAGAAATGTCAAATAAATGGCCAGATACCGGTCAAACAGGTTTGACTGGACGGAAACGGAACGGAAGGACATTTTTATAAGTGCAACTAATGGCAGAGGGGCAAATTTGAGCACACTTTGAAATTAGGGGTAAATTTGAGTAGGTGGTTTGAGTTAGGGACAGAAATGCAAATGGCCAAAAAAGAAAGGCCCAAAAAAAGGGGGGACAATGGTACTATCCTTTTTTCCACACTTGTGCTTCAAAGTAGCACCGTGATCTTTATGATAGAGAGTTTCTTGTTTTGTCACTTTCATATACTAGTGGGAAATTTTCATTATAGAACTTGGCTTGTATATTCCAATAATGGGCTTCCTCGAATGCCCTAGGTCTTCATGAGCAAGCAAGTTGTATGCACACCCACTTAGTTTCTTTTGTTGAGCTTTCATACATTTATAGCTCTAGTGCATCCGTTGCTTGGCAATCCCTACTCCTTGCATTGACATCAATTGATGGGCATCTCCCAAGCCCGTTGATTAGCCGCATCAATGTGAGACTTTCTCCTTTTTTGTCTTCTCCACATAACCACCATCATTATATTCTATTCCACCCATAGTGCTATATCCATGGCTCACGCTCATTTATTGCGTGAAGGTTGAAAAAAGTTTGAGGTTACTAAAGTATGAAACAATTGCTTGGCTTGTCATCGAGGTTGTGCATGATGAGAGCATTTTTGTGTAACGAAAGTGCAGCATGACCAAACTATATGATTTTGTAGCGATGAACTTTCTTTGGCCATGTTATTTTGAGAAGACATGATTGCTTAGTTAGTATGCTTGAAGTATTATTATTTTTATGTCAACATTAAAATTTTATCTTGAATCTTTCGGATCTGAACATTCATGCCACAATACACAAAAAATACATTGAGAATTATGTTAGGTAGCATTCCACATCAAAAATTCTGTTTTTATCATTTACCTACTCGAGGACAAGAAGGAATTAAGCTTGGGGATGCTTGATACGTCTCCAACGTATCTATAATTTTTGATGTTTATGGGCTTTACTAAACACTTTTATATCATTTTGGGACTAACCTATTAACCGGAGGCCCAGCGCAAATTGTTGTTTTTTGCCTTTTTCAATGTTTCGCAGAAAAGGAATATCAAACGGAGTCCAAAAGGAATGAAACCTTCGGGAGAGTTATTTTTGGAACAAACGCAATCCAAGAGACTTGGAGTGGACGTCAAGAAGCAGACGAGGAAGCCAGGAGGCAGGAGGGCGCGCCCCCCACCCTCGTGGGCACCTCGTGGCTCCCCTGACTGACTTCCTTCACCTATATATATCTACGTACCCCGAAAACATCTAGGAGCACCACGAAACCCTATTCCACCATCGCAACCTTCTGTACCCGTGAGATCCCATCTTGGAGCCTTTTCCGGCGCTCTGCCAGAGGGGGAATCAATCACGGAGGGCTTCTACATCAATGCCATAGCCTCTCCGATGAGTTGTGAGTAGTTTACCACAGACCTTTGGGTCCATAGTTATTAGCTAGATGGCTTCTTCTCTCTCTTTGAATCTCAATACAAAGTTCTCCTCGATGTTCTTGGAGATTTATTTGATGTAACTCTTTTTGCGGTGTGTTTGTCGAGATCCGATGAATTGTGTATTTATGATCAAGTTTATCTATGAGAAATATTTGAATCTCCTCTGAATTATCTTTGCAAGTCTCTTCGAATTATCAGTTTGGTTTGACCTACTAGATTAATCTTTCTTGCAATGGGAGAAGTGCTTAGCTTTGGGTTCAATCTTGCAGTGTCCTTTCCCAGTGACAGCAGGGGCAGCAAGGCACGTATTGTATTGTTGCCATCGAGGATAAAAAGATGGGGTTTATATCATATTGCTTGAGTTTATCCTTTTACATCATGTCATCTTGCCTAATGTGTTACTCTGTTCTTATGAACTTAATACTCTAGATGCATGCTGGATAGCGGTCGATATGTGGAGTAATAGTAGTATATGCAGGCAAGAGTCAGTCTACTAATCTTGGACGTGATGCCTATATACATGATCATGCCTAGATATTCTCATAACTATGCACTTTTCTATCAATTGCTCGATAGTAATTTGTTCACCCACCGTAATACTTATGCTATCTTGAGAGAAGCCACTAGTGAAACCTATGGCCCCCGGGTCTACTTTCCATCATACAAGTTCTCTATCTACTTTATTTTGCAATCTTTACTTTCCAGTCTACATCATAAAAATACCCAAAATATTTATCTTATCTTATTATCTCTATCAGATCTCACTTTCGCAAGTGTCCATGAAAGGATTGACAACCCCTTTATCGCATTGGTTGCAAGGTTCTTGTTTGTTTGTGTAGGTACGAGGGACTTGGAGTGTAGTCTCCTACTGGATTGATACCTTGGTTCTCAAAACTGAGGGAAATACTTACGCTACTTTGTTGCATCACCCTTTCCTCTTCAAGGGAAAAACAATGCATGCTCAAGAGGTAGCACGTAGCGAAGCAAAATGTCGTAATAGAAACAAGTTGAATAGATATCCCTGTTTTAACAGAGGAAAAAAGGAATCAATTACTAGCAAATAAAGGAGGATGAACCATGCAGCCACAAAAATGGTAATTTCGCCAATCCCTAACAAGTGTTGCAGTTTTGAACTAAGATTCAATAGTTAATTCTGAGAGTGGCATTGCTTAATTTTACTAGGGGCATTAGATTAACAAAAAGTATAAACAGTTCCAGGGGAGAGTGGGTGCAACAAAACGATGTGCTTCCATCTACTTATAAAGGGGGTGATGCAGAGTTTTGTTGTAACAAAGCAACAAGCATCATGTCTGGGTTGGAACAATTTTTGCTCACTTAATGGTCAAAGACAGCAGTTCAATAGCTTCAATTCAATATTTATTTAAAATAGTACCCATACAAGTGGCACAACATCTCAAAGCACACTGCACCATCATGTGGATGAGACCAAGATTTGAAACAACTCGCAAGGAAGACTTAAAACAAATCTCGATCTCCTTTTGTGCGGTTCCACCAAAATTAAGCAAAGTCGCCGGTGTGACATTCAAGTTGAACTACACAAAACACTCCTAAACATAAGTGTTTCATGTAGCAAAGCAAAATGTCGCAATAGCAACATGTTGAATAGATATCCTTGTTTTAATAGAGGCAAAAAGGAATCAATTACTGGCAAATAAAGGAGGATGAAACATGCGGCCACAAAAATGGTAATTCCGCCAATCCCTAACAAGTGTTGTAGTTTTGAACTAAGATTCAGTAGTTAATTCTGAGAGTGACATTGCTTAATTTTACCAGCGGCATTAGATTAACAAAAAGCATAAACAGTTCCAGGGGAGAGTGGGTGCAACAACACCATGTGCTTCCATCTACTTATAAAAGGGGCGATGCAGAGTTTGTTATAACAAAGCAACAAGCATCATGTCTGGGTTGGTACCATTTTTTGTTCACTACTTAATGGGAAAAGAGAGCAATACAATAGCTTCAATTCAACATTTATTTAAAATAGTGCCAATACAAGTAGCACAGCATCTCAAAACACACTGCATGATCATGTGGATGAAGGCAAGTACCAACCTGTCATGACGCACACAAGATCACCTACGAATCTGCCAACACAAATAGGAAATCCAATCTCGTTTTGTGCAGTTGCACTGAAATCAAGAAAAGTCGCCGGTGTGACACTTAAGTTTGCTATAGCAACAAGTTGAACAGATATCCCTGTTTTAACAGCGGCAAAATAGGAAACAATTACTGGCTGAAAAATGAGGATGAAACAAACGGCGACAAAAAGAAGCATCTAACTTATCTTGATGGAAAACAAAGTAGGATAGTAGCATTTCTAAAATGGTTGCATTGATTCATATTAACAGAGACATTCTCTTAAAACAACATTCGTTAAAAAATGTAATTTACTTTTAACAGTGGCATTGCTTCAATTTTCCAGCGGCATTCTTAGATTAACAACAGCAAAATAGTTGTATGGGACATGGGACATGGGACATGCCAGCACCATGTGCGTCCACACATATAAACGGGTGATGCAAAGTATGTAGCCAAGAAGCATATATGTGTTGGTCCCGTATTTGTTTTCTTTGAACCTTTTCCTATGTGAGGGCAGCAAATCTAGTCCTGCACAAACTACTCGACCCCCCAGTTTCTTTCCCTTTTCAACAAAGATATCATTTCCTTACATATGTGTGTACTGTACCCCCTTTTTCCCTTTTCGACCAACCAAGCGGCTGGATAGCCAGTCTATACTACTTTCCCTCCCTCCTTTCCTCATTGAACCACGTCATAGATTCATGCTCCACCCCACCGCACCCTTCTTTACTATTTGAACCAAGACCTAGATTTGACTACAGAACCGAAAAAGATCCGCATGCAGCTAGAGCAATGACAGTTTCAAAGAAACTTACACCTTAGGGTCGTCAGGATGTGGTCAGGCGTGCGGCGGGAGGCTGGATCTGCCCACACTACGTATGGCAGCGAGGAAGAAGGGGTCGGTGGTCCTCCCGCACAGGCGCTGTGTGAAAGAGAACAGCGCAGCCAGCAGTGGATTGCCTCCCTCGCCGAAGGCGATAGAGTGAACGCTACACCTATTCCCCTTCCCGGTGCGACGGGATCCGGACGCCTCCTTCACCAGCTGTGAGTGGGGAGAGAGAGAGACAAGAGGCCAACGCAATCTTGTTTAGATCTGGTGAAGAGGGTGAGAGACTGTGAATATAGCAAACCCTAGCAAAGGAACACTAAGCCTCCAACGTGTGTGTGTGTGTGTGTATATATATATATATGTATATATATATATATATATATATATATATATATGTGTGTGTGTGTGTGTGTGTGCGTGCGTGTGTGTGTAGTGCGGCGAGAGTGTGGAGAGTGCAAACCCTAGCGAACAAGGTTGAGGCTCCAACTTGTATAGTACTACATATATACTGTAGTACGGACTGAGCTCCGGTGCCTGAACTGCACCTGCTTTTGGCTATATGACAGGCGGGCCATCTACATTTTGGGCCTAGCTGTCATAAACCCAATGGCAGGTGCACTAAGTCAATGAAGCTGCGTCCATATAGTACTCGTGTATACGACTAATATATAGTGGAGTGGTTTTCTTATTCTCTCCATAACAATCGTTTTAAATTGTGTAAGTACAAAACAAAACTCTTTATTTAACGTACCAGTGAAGAAAACTATTACTTCCGATGAACTAACGATCCACGCGTCCTGGTCGCACTTCCTGTCCTTCACGTGTGGTACACTACCCTCCCTTAATTGAACAACCAAACATGCGCCAAATTATTGAAAACGTGTGAGAGTGTGTACA
The DNA here is from genome assembly GCF_018294505.1 of Triticum aestivum. Lineage (NCBI taxonomy): Eukaryota > Viridiplantae > Streptophyta > Magnoliopsida > Poales > Poaceae > Triticum > Triticum aestivum. The sequence continues at coordinate 27,918,429 of NC_057804.1, read as the reverse complement.
AATAAAGAATTTTATTTTCAATTATCGGAAAGGTTTGAGAGTATGTATAGTTTGCCCTCTCTCAATAATTATGGTTTGTTGTGTTCGGCCTAAACTTGGTCAAACTTTACAAAGTTTGACTTCAGTCAAATCTAATATGCGGAGTAAATAAAAATGGAGGGCTACTATGTCCATCCAGGTTTTTAGTCGACACCTTTTTTTAACCAAAGTTAATAGCTGGAAAAATAAAATTACAGGGAGCTGAAGACAAAGTTTTGAGAAGGCTTAGAAATCAATACAAAACTTATGCTCTTAGTACCAACATCGATCCTTCTTCGAGGAAACATTTGGTTCATAGCCAATTGTGTGATAAAATTGCACCAACGTGAAAGACGACTGCGTCTCCAATGCAAACAAGGTGAACTGATGAAGGATATCATCTTTGTGGGTAACAAGCAAAGAGCACTGATGCAAGACAACTTGTTTTTTCATGGAAAATCGATCAGCTTCACTAGCCGACACAACCATGAGGCGCAACCATGAGCATCGATAGGTCATCATGGTGATGCATCACCCCTTTGGCATCAAGTTTGGGTGAGGCGCCTATGAAGTTTGACAAATCCTCACTGTGGTCTATTTCTTCTCATTAATCAATCTCAAGGAAGGAAGAACCACGTGGCAGAGGACAGTGAGGCAGAACCACTAAAATTGAGGAAGACATGCCCGGGTATGGAGATACGCATCGCTGTTTGCAAAATATAAAAAAGGGATATAGTGTTGTTACTTTGTTTTGGCAGTGGTACAATATTAACAACGACATCTCAATTTTCAATAAGAATTAATGAAAAGTACACCAACAAACAGAAGCATCATGATTATCTTGATGGGAACTAAACCAGGATACTTGAGAAAAAAGCATTTCTTCATTTAACCAGTGATAGTATTAGATTAGCAGCAGCAATAGGAGCATATGGACAATGACCGCACAACCACCATGTACTTTTTGTCGAAACAACATGTATACCTCCACCGAGGCATAAATCAGGACAACTTTTCGAGTGGCATTTCCTCTATAATAGTAGGTGATGTTGGACCAGCCGAGGAACCCTAGCTACTATACATGGGGATCTGGGGAGTAGTCGCATAGAAGAAAAGCCGCATGCAGTGACCTGGGGAGCTGGACCAGTACAAGAAGTTATACCTCAGGTGGGCGAGATGTCGCTTAGGCGGGCGGGCGGGATCTGTCCACACAACGGCAGCGAACAAGGGCGTGGAGGACCTTCTTCCGTGCTGGCTCCGAGAGGACGGTACGCATCGGCTTCCTCCATCGCCGACGGCGACAACGTCAATGCTGCACCTCCTCACCTCCCGCAGCGGACGGGATTCGGTCGGATCTGTGACCACCGGTGAGGAGAGAGATAGAGTGGACACTGTCATCTTGTTTTCATATGGAGAGGGTGAGAGAGCGAGACGCGAGAAACCCTATCAAACAAGAGCCTATAATGGAGTAAAAATATCTCTCTATAGCAGTGTTTTAAATAGAATACGCGCGTTCCTGGAAAAAAGAAACAGAAACTGGCGGACAATTTTTTAACGCACCAAGAAAGAAAACTCGATCAAAAACACGCCGCCGCTTCTAGGTTGCGAGAGTCGTCGCGCACACACACATAGACATAGACATGCATATCCATGTTTACGTAAAATTCCATCTCCATCTCCATCTCCAATCATATTTTTCCTACTAGCACATTATTTACGTTGTTAATTATATACGCAACAATATTAACATACAACATCTCTTGTTTGCCAGCGTCCGGACCGGTGCCACGACCGCTCCTGACCAACCCGATCCCTCTTCATCACTTGGCGTGCTTCAAGCATGAAACGGTCAGTGCCGCATTCATGCCCGGCCAGAGCGGACGCAACCTCTCACTGGCGCCGGCATTGAAGCGGCACGCCGGCCGAGAGAGCGTTGCCCGCGCCGCTTCCCGGTGCACGCAACTACTCCGCGTTCAGAGGTCGCAATAGCCGGCCACAACATGCATGTAAAAAGTTCTTAGGAGTCTCTTCTACAGCTAGCTGTCCTCCCCCAACTCGTCAATCTCTTCCAGTAGTGATAGTAGTCCATGGCGCGATCCATCGACAAGCAGGCGGGAAAGTTATCGTATACTTGGTTTGCTGTGAGTGGCATGCCGAGTGACCATGTGGGGTCGACCCGTGGAGGAGGGTGAGACACGAACGCGACAGACGTGATTTAAACGTTGGTTTTGCTCGATGGCGCAATCCAACGAAATGAAACGTTGGTTTCTCTCCGTTTCCATTTTTTCTCTGGAAAAACGGAAACTTTCCACTCCATTTTCATTCCTACTCCAAGGTTGCCCCATTACAACATTCCATCAAACAGAAAGAAAAACTAACACGCATGCTAATGCATCTCAATGATTCACATATCATAGACAATATTTACTTCACAACTAAAGACAAAAGTTGTGAGAGCGTTGATGTCTACTATGCAACCTTCTTCTTGTAGACGTTGTTGGGCCTCCAAGTGCAGAGGTTTGTAGGACAGTAGCAAATTTCCCTCAAGTGGATGACCTAAGGTTTATCAATCCTTGGGAGGCGTAGGATGAAGATGGTCTCTCTCAAACAACCCTGCAACCAAATAACAAAGAGTCTCTTGTGACCCCAACACACCCAATACAATGGTAAATTGTATAGGTGCACTAGTTCGACAAAGAGATGGTGATACAAGTGCAATATGGATGGTAGATATAGGTTTTTGTAATTTGAAATTATAAAAACAGAAAGGTAACTAATGATAAAAGTGAGTGTAAACGGTATTGCAATGCTAGGAAACAAGGCATAGGGTTCATACTTTCACTAGTGCAAGTTCACAACTATAATAACATAACTGGTTCATATAACTATCCCTCAACATGCAACAAATAATATTCACTCCAAAGTCACTAATAGCAGAGAACAAACGAAAAGATTATTGTACGGTACGAAACACCTCAAAGTTATCCTTTCTGATCGATCTATTCAAGAGTCCGTAGTAAAATAACACGAAGCTATTCTTTCCGTTCAATCTATCATAGAGTTCGTACTAGAATAACACCTTAAGACACAAATCAACCAAAACCCTAATGTCACCTAGATACTCCAATGTCACCTCATGTATCCGCGGGCATGATAATACGATATGCATCACACAATCTCAGATTCATCTATTCAACCAACACAAAGTACTTCAAAGAGTGCCCCAAAGTTTCTACCAAAGAGTCAAGACGAAAACGTGTGCCAACCCCTATGCATAAGTTCACAAGGTCACTGAACCCGCAAGTTGATCACCAAAACATACATCAAGTGAATCACGTGATATCCCATTGTCACCACAGAAAAGCACATGCAAGACATACATCAAGTGTTCTCAAATCCTTACATACTCAATTCGATAAGATAACTTCAAATGGAAAACTCAATCCATTACAAGAGAGTAGAGGGGAAGAAACATCATAAGCTCCAATTATAATAGCAAAGCTCGCGATACATCAAGATCGTATCACCTCAAAAACATGAGAGAGAGATCAAACACATATCTACTGGTACATACCCTCATCCCCGAGGGTGAACTACTCCATCCTCGTCATGGAGAGCACCGAGATGATGAAGATGGCCACCGATGAGGGATCCCCCCTCCGGCAGGGTGCCGGAACAGGGTCCCGATTGGTTTTTGGTGGCTATAGAGGCTTGCGGCGACGGAACTCCCTATATATTCTGTTGCTCGATGTTTTTGGGGTATATGGACATATATAGGCGAAGGAAGTCGGTCAGAGGAGCCACGAGGGGACCACGATGGTGGGGGCGCGCCTAGGGGGTAGGGAGCGCCCTGGACCTTCATGGCCACCTCGAAGCTTCCCTGACGTCTACTCCAAGTCTCCTGGATTGCTTCCGTTCGAAAAATAACTCTCCCGAAGGTTTCATTCCGTTTGGACTCCGTTTGATATTCCTTTTCTGCGAAACACTGAAATAGGCAAAAAAACAGCAATATGGGCTGGGCCTCCGGTTAATAGGTTAGTCCCAAAAATAATATAGAAGTGTATAATAAAGCCCATTAAACATCCAAAACAGGTAATATAATAGCATGAATACTTCATAAATTATAGATACGTTGGAGACGTATCAGAATCCCCAAGCTTAATTCCTGCTCATCCTCGAGTAGGTAAATGATAAAAGAAAGAATCTATGAAGTGTGAATGCTAGCAGGTGCACAAGTTTGATCAATGATAATTTTAGTCACCTTTTCTAGCATCATTATATGTCATAACAGTAGCTCATCTCATAAAACTTTTCATGATCAAGTAACAAGCTATTCACATGTTAAAGTATAGATCATAAACTTTCTTGAAACTAACAAACTATATTCTTAGTCATCAAACAATTGCAATTCATTTTATCAGGAAGGTTCTATGTCAGAGCTTTGATTTAGCAAACTCCATAGACTCAACTATCATTTAATCTTTCACAATTGCTAACACTCACGTAATATGTATGGGTTCAAAGTTTTAATCGAACACCGAGAAAGATAGGGGCTTATAGTTTCACCTCCCAACCTGTTACCTCAAGGGTAATGTCAACAATAATAATTTATGAACACCTACATCCAAGTGGGTATATATATCCAGATCACCCCAACACAAAGTGCTTGCCAAAGGAAAAAATGTAAAAAAGGAAAGGTGGTGATCACCATGACTCTTGTATAAGGGTAGAAGATAAAAGTAAAAGATAGGCCCTTCGCAGATGACAACTTACTTGAAGGATCTTACTCAATCCATAGGTAGGTATGGTGGACTCTCATGGCAAAACTCATTTTAAGGGGTGTTTGGAAGCACAAGTAGTATTTCTACTTGGTGCAAAGAATTTGGCTAGCATGAGAGGGAAAGGCAAGCTCAACATGTTGGATGATCCAAGAAAATAAAACGTTTCAAATATAGGAAAACATAACCCATTAAGTTGTCTTTCTTGTCCAACATCAACCTTTTAGCATGCCATATTTTAATGAGTGCTCACAATTACAAAAGATGTCCATGATAGTATATTTATATGTGGAATCTCTCTTCCTTCAATATTCATTCATGAATTGTTCAAGTGACCAATACAATGTTTGCTAACCTTCAATAAATTTACCACCTCTAGTTCTTATATGTGAAGTCATTACTCCCCATGGGATAAGCATATGAAACATATATAATTTCAGATTTATGATATTCAAATCATTCAACCATTTACTGATAAGATATAAGTGAAGCACACGAGTAAATGACAAACTACTTCCAAAAAGATATAAGTGAAGATCAATGAGTAGTTAAATAATTATGTAGCTATGTGAGGACTCTCTCTCATTTAAGTATTTCAGATCTTGGCATTTTATTCAAACAGCAAGCAAAACAAAACAAAATGACATTTCAAGGATAGCACACATCATGTGAAGAAGCAAAAACTTAGGTTCAACCGATACTAACCGATAATTGTTGAAGAAGAAAGGTGGGATGCCTACCGGGGCATCCCCAAGCTTAGATGCTTGAGACTTCTTGAAATATTATCTTGGGGTGCCTTGGGCATCCCCAAGCTCGAGATTTTGTGTCTCCTTAATTCCGCTCAAATCACGGTTTCCTAAATCTCGAAAGCTTCATCCACACCAAACTCAACAAGAACTCGTGAGATAAGTTAGTATAAACCAATGCAAAAACCTGATCATTTTCTATTGTAACAAATCTAAAATTATTATTCAACATTTCATACTAAATGTCTCTGCATATTTAATACTCCTATCCTCAAATAGAATCATTGAACAAGCAAACATATGCAAACAATGCAAACATAACAACAATCTGCCAAAACAGTATAGTCTATAAAGAATGCAAGATTCATCATACTTCCCTAACTCCAGAAATTATGAGAAAAATACTACACTGTATAATATTTATCAGAGCACATTATGCAAAAAGTTTATATATTATATCATTCTCTGACTTTTCTAGGGAATTTTTGCAACAGCGGTAAACTTTCTGTTTTGAAATAGCAACATGTATACTTAAAAAATAAGCATGGTAAAGGCTATCCTCGACATTTTTATTGAAAATATAGATGAAAAAAATTATTCTAAATAACATCAAGCAAATAGTAACAAAATAAAATGACGCTCCAAGAAAAACACATATCATGTGGTGAATAAAAATATAGGTCCAAGTAAAGTTACCGATGAACAAAGACGAAAGAGGGGATGCCATGTGAGGCATCCCCAAGCTTAGGCTCTTGGTTGTCCTTGAATATTACCTTGGGGTGCCTTGGGCATCCCCAATCTTAGGCTCTTGCCACTCCTTATTCCATAGTCCATCAGATCTTTACCCAAAACTTGAAAACTTCACAACACAAAACTCAACACAAAACTCGTAAGCTCCGTTAGTATAAGAGAAATAAATCACCACTTAGGTATTGTTGTGAACTCATTATAAATTCATATTGGTTTAATATCTACTGTATTCCAACTTCTCTATGGTTCATATCCTCCGATATTACTCATAGATTCATCAAAATAAGCAAACAACACATAGAAAACAGGATCTGTCAAAAACAGAACAGTCTGTAGTAATCTGTATAACACGTATACTTATGTAACTCCAAAAATTCAGAACTAAATTGGTGGTCATGAGGAATTTGTCTGTTAATCATCTTCAAAAAGAATCAACCTAAAATCACTCTCCAGTAAAAACTCGCAGCTAATCTCGTGAGTGCAAAAGTTTCTGTTTTTTTACAGCAAGATCACAATGACTTCACCCAAGTCTTCCCAAAGGTTCTACTTGGCACTAACACTAATTAAAATATAAAAACACATCTAACCAGAGTCTAGATGAATTATTTATTACTAAACAGAAACAAAAAAGCAAGAAAAAAATAAAATTGGGCTGCCTCCCAACAAGCGCTATCGTTTAACGCCCCAAGCTAGGCATGATTATTTCAATGATGCTCACATAAAAGATAAGAATTGAAACATAAAGAGAGCATCATAAAGAATATGACTAGCACATTTAAGTCTAGCCCACTTCCTATGGATAGGGATTTTGTGAGCAAACAACTCATGGGAACAATAATCAACTAGCATCGGAAGGCAAAACAAGCACAACTTCAAGATTTTAAGCACATAGAGAGGAAACTTGATATTATTGCAATATGTAGAAGCATATGATCCGCTCTCATAATAATTTTCAGTAGCATCATGAACGAATTCAACCATATAACCAGCACCTAAAGCATTCTTTTCATGATCTACAAGTATAGAAATTTTACTACTCTCCACATAAGCAAATTTCTTCTCATGAATAGTAGTGGGAGCAAACTCAACAAAACAATTATCATGTGAGGCATAATCCAATTGAAAACTAAAATCATGATGACAAGTTTCATGGTTATGTTTATTCTTTATGGCATATGTATCATCACAATAATCATCATAAATCGGAGGCATGCTTTCATCATAATAAATTTGCGCATCAAAACTTGGGGGACAAAAAATATCATATTCATCAAACATAGCATCCCCAAGCTTCTGGCTTTGCATATCATTAGCAACATGGATATTCATAGAATTCATACTAAGCACATTGCGATCATGTTCATCATTCAAAGATTTAGTGCCAAACTTTTTATAGACTTCTTCTTCTAGGACTTGAGCACAATTTTCCTTACCATCGTTCTCACGAAAGATATTAAAAAGATGAAGCGTATGAGGCAAACTCAATTCCATTTTTTTGTAGTTTTCTTTTATAAACAAAACTAGTGATAAAACAAGAAACTAAAAGATTCGATAGCAAGATCTAAAGATATACCTTCAAGCACTCACCTCCCCGGCAACGGCGCCAGAAAAGAGCTTGATGTCTACTACGCAACCTTCTTCTTGTAGACGTTGTTGGGCCTCCAAGTGCAGAGGTTTGTAGGACAGTAGCAAATTTCCCTCAAGTGGATGACCTAAGGTTTATCAATCCGTGGGAGGCGTAGGATGAAGATGGTCTCTAGCAAACAACCCTGCAACCAAATAACAAAGAGTCTCTTGTGTCCCCAACACACCCAATACAATGGTAAATTGTATAGGTGCACTAGTTCGGCGAAGAGATGGTGATACAAGTGCAATATGGATGGTAGATATAGGTTTTTGTAATCTGAAATTATAAAAACAGCAAGGTAACTAATGATAAAAGTGAGTGTAAACGGTATTGCAATGCTAGGAAACAAGGCCTAGGGTTCATACTTTCACTAGTGCACGTTCTCTCAACAATAATAACATAACTAGTCATATAACTATCCCTCAGCATGCAACAAATATTCACTCCAAAGTCACTAATAGCAGAGAACAAACGAAGAGATTAATGTAGGGTACGAAACCACCTCAAAGTTGTCCTTTTTGATCGATCTATTCAAGAGTCCGTAGTAAAATAACACGAAGCTATTCTTTCCGTTCGATCTATCATAGAGTTTCTACTAGAATAACACCTTAGGACACAAATCAACCAAAACCCTAATGTTACCTAGATACTCCATTGTCACCTCAAGTATCTGTGGGCATGATTATACGATATGCATCACACAATCTCAGGTTCATCTATTCAACCAACACAAAGTACTTCCAAGAGTACCCCAAAGTTTCTACCAAAGAGTCAAGACGAAAACGTGTGCCAACCCCTACGCATAAGTTCACAAGGTCACTGAACCAGCAAGTTGCTCACCAAAACATACATCAAGTGAATCACGTAATATCCCATTATCACCACAGATAAGCACATGCAAGACATACATCAAGTGTTCCCAAATCCTTAAATACTCAAGCCGATAAGATAACTTCAAAGAGAAAACTCAATCTTTTACAAGAGAGTAGAGGGAGAGAAACATCATAAGATCCAACTATAATAGAAAAGCTCGCGATACATCTAGATCGTATCACCTCAAGAACATGAGAAAGAGATCAAACACATAGCTACTGGTACATACACTCAGCCCCGAGGGTGAACTACCCCCTCCTCGTCATGGAGAGCACCGGGATGATGAAGATGGCCACCGGTGAGGGATCCACCCTCATGCAGGGTGCCAGAATAGGGTCCCAATTGGTTTTTGGTGGCTACAGAGGCTTGCGGCAGCGGAACTCCCGATCTATTATGTTCCTCGATGTTTTCGGGGTATATGGACATATATAGGCGAAGGAAGTCAGTTAGGGGAGCCACGAGGGGCCCACGAGGGTGGGGCCGCGCCCAGGGGGTAGGGCGTGCCCTGGACCCTCGTTGCCACCTCGAAGCTTCCCTGATGTCTACTCCAAGTCTCCTGGATTGCTTCCATTCCAAAAATTAACGCTCTCGAAGGTTTCATTCCGTTTGACTCCATTTGATATTCCTTTTCTGCGAAACACTGAAATAGGCAAAAAAAACAGCAATATGGGCTGGGCCTCCGGTTAATAGGTTAGTCCCAAAAATAATGTAAAAGTGTATAATAAAGCCCATTAAGCGTCCAAAACAGGTAATATAATAGCATGAATACTTCATAAATTATAGATACGTTGGAGACGTATCAAGCGTGTACAAAATAAAAACTACTGATGGGGTCACTACAACTTAAACCCTAAACCCCAAATATGATTTAATTTCCTGGCTAGGTAGAACCTGTCGATGGAAAGACGGCTGGCACCCTCGGATCATCAGATGCTTTTGTGCAGTTCCACTAAAATCGAGCTGAGCATCCCTAATGGCAAAGATATTGAAGAAGTGTGATTAGAAGAATAGTACTAGCACTAGTTCATGAGAAATAAACTCATCACTAATAGAAGCCGATAGAAGTAGAGAAAGATCCACATGGAGATGGAGCTACGTGGGGAGCTGTGGTAGTGGAGCAAGCCGGCTCCAAAAGGAAGATGTACTACCTGGGACGTCGGGCTGTAGCTAGAAGGGCGATTGGGATGCGGCCTCAGCCCATACCGCAGGGACCCCCGATTGGGACGCATCGACTGTGGGTTTTCTCCCTCACTGATATCGACCGTGTCTACGCAGAACATTGTTCCCTTCCCCCAGCGGCGGGATCAGGTTAGATATGTGACCAGCGGTGTGGCCACCGTCGTTCTATGCTTGTGAGGAGAGCAACCCAAGCAAGCAGGCATGTAGCTTAGGCTCCTGCTAGTGTATATATAGTGGTTTTCTTTTTCTCTCCATATCAACCATTTTATATTGCGTACATGGCATTGAAGAGTGAAATGATGGTTGCTTCTTTCGACCAACTTATTGTGTGATTTGACTACTCCTTAGTGGCCCCTACACGCACTCCCCCTACGTGTATGACCGTTCCTGAGTCTCACTTGTACTTATATCTGTTTTCTTGCATGGCACGTAGACAAGATGCGCATAGAGGAATTTTGTTACTGCACATTGTTATGTAGTAATGTACTACTAGTACCTACTCCCTCCTTCCGGTTCACTACGGGTACTCCCTCCATCCTGGCTTATTGGTCCTCTTTGTACTTAATTCATGGGCTCGTTTTCCTCAAGAAAATTGTCTTTACCAACGTATTATTATCGGGAATGCATGCGTGAACAACGAATGATTAAACCTTGCATGCAACATTTTGACAATGCGTTGACTTATGAACATGTGAATGTAAGGGACTACAACCTCGTGCATGCATGAAACAGTCACACATACACATGGATGCAAAAACATGGGCGGCGCCTGAGGGAGTCCTGGATAAGGGGGTATCCGGACAGCCAGACTATATGCATCGTCCGGACTATAGAAGCGTCAAGATACAAGACTCAAGACTTCGGCTCATGTCCGGATGAGACTCTCCTTTGCATGGAAGACAAGCTTGGCGATCCGGATATTATGTTTCCTTCCTTGTAACCGACTCCATGTAAACTCTAGCTCTCCGGTGTCTATATAAACCGGAGAGCATGGTCCTTAGAAGGACGATCACAATTACAATAATACCATCATAGGCTAGCTCATAGGGTTTAGCCTCTACGATCTCGTGGTAGATCTACTCTTGTATTCCACATATCTTCAATATTAATCAAACAGGAAGTAGGGTTTTACCTCCACCGAGAGGGCCCGAACCTGGGTAAACATTGTGTCCCTCGCTTCCTGTTACCATTAGCCTAAGACGAACATATCGGGACCCCCTACCCGAGATCCGCCGGTTTTGACACCGACATTGGTGCTTTCATTGAGAGTTCCTCTATGTCGTCGCTTCGAGGCTTGATGGCGTCTTCAATCATCAACAACACGGTCCAGGGTGAGACTTTTCTCCCCGGACAGATCTTTCTGTTCGGCGGCTTCGCACTGCAGGCCAATTCGCTTGGCCAGTTGGAGCAGATCAACAGCTTCGCCCCTGGCCACCAGATCAGGTTCGGAAACTTGAACTACACGGCACATATCCACGGAGACTTGATCTTCGATGGATTTGAGCCTACGTCAGGAGCGCCGGACAGCCACGACGAGCACGGCCTAGGCCTGCTGTCGGACAGTGCCCGGGACATCATCCCCGAAGCAGCCTTGGATCTAAATCCAGGACAGGTTGCGTTGCCTACGGACAGAGGGCTGGACCGCGCTCTGCAGGTCGCACACTTATCAGCGGTGGAGCCTAACACGGGTCCCACCTCTGTGGAGGCCTGTAACCCCGGACCCCCGGACTCATATCCAGCCGTTGGTCCTGGTCCGCTCACTCTCGAGCCAGCCGAGCCAGGTTGGGCTCCGGTAATGGAGTTTACCGCTGCGGACATCTTTTAGCACTCACCCTTTGGCGACATGCTGAACTCATTGAAGTCTATCTCTTTGTCAGGAGACTCTGGGCCGAACTATGTCCGGCTGGAGTGGGAAGCAGGCGACGAAGGAATTCGCTACCCACCCACCACCCACTTTGTCGCCACGATCGATGATTTAACCGACGTGCTCGACTTTGACTTCGAAGACATCGACGGTATGGACGACGATGCAGGAGACATACAGGAGCCACCGCTCACAGGACGGTGGACAGCCACCTCTTCATACGATATATGTATATGGTGGACACTCCAAAAGAAACGAATGGCGATGAGGCAACGGAGGATAACCCCTCCAAGAAGAAAGCAAAGCATGGGCGTCACCAGCGCCGCTCCAAGCCCCGCCAAGGCAATACCGGCACCGGAGATGATAATAATTCGGACGGTGCCGACGATGAATACAACCCCGAACAGCCCGCCTTCGAGCAGGCCGAATAGGAAGACGAGCATAATAGCCCAGACGAACAGATGCTGGACTGGTATCTGGAGGAGGACAACTACATGCCCCTCTCCGAAGATGAGATTAGCCTCGGCGACGACGAGTTCGACGTACCCAAAGACCCCGTAGAGCAGGGGCGCTTCAACCGCCGGCTTATTGCCACTGCGAGAAGCCTGAAGAAGAAGAAGCAGCAGCTCCAAGCTGATCAAGATCTGCTCACAGACAGATGGACAGAAGTCCTGGCAGCCAAGGAATACGGACTCGAGCGCCCCACGACTGACCGACCGCCTCGAGGTCGGGACAAAACGACATATCAGCCGAAATACAAGCCCGTACCCCCGCGCCGGTTTACTATGGCCCAGGGCAATACCCAGGACCTGTGCGATAAACTGGATAACGTCGCAGGACAACCAAGATCGATCTACGGATTGTGGGGGCGCACCGAAGCACATGACGATGACCGTCATACCGGATACACTGACAGCAAATCCGGCTGGGCCGAATACAACCAGTCAGACGCAGCCGGACTGCACCGTGACATAGCCCAACATAGAGGCACCGCACACCCCCTATGCTTCACTAATGAAGTGATGGATAACGAATTCCCAGAAGGGTTTAAACCCGTAAACATCGAATCATACGATGGCACCACATACCCCGCGGTATGGATCGAGGATTTCCTTCTCCACATTCACATGGCCCGCGGAGATGATCTACATGCCATCAAGTATCTTCCCCTTAAGCTCAAAGGACCTGCCCGGCACTAGCTAAATAGCCTGCCCGCAAATTCCATTGGCAGTTGGGAAAACCTGGAAGACGCATTCCTTGACAACTTCCAGGGCACTTGAGCCACATAACTCAACAGCCCGGAGAATCAGCTAGGAAATTCTGGACTCGGTTCCTAACTAAAAAGAACCAAATAGTCGACTGTCCGGACGCCGAAGCCCTGGCGGCTTTCAAGCATAATATCTGTGACGAGTGGCTCACCAGACACCTCGGCCAGGAGAAACCCTAGTCCATGGCAGCTCTTACGACACTAATGACCCGCTTTTGCGCGGGCGAGGACAGCTGGTTGGCTCGCAGTAGCACTACGCCACATTTTTGAACTTCAGATGTCCGGGACAATAATGGCAAGCCACGGTGCAATAGACACAAGCGACGGAACAACAGCGATAGCACCGAGGATACGACGGTCAATGCCGGATTTAGCGGATCGAAATCCGATCAGCGGAAGAAGCCATTCAAGCGCAACAATCAAGGACCATCCAGTCTGGACCATATACTGGAGCGCTCGTGCCAAATTCATGGCACCCCAGACAAGCCAGCCAACCACACCAACAGACACTGTTGGGTCTTTAAACAGGCCGGCAAAATAAACACTGAAAACAAGGACAAAGGGTTGCACAGCGACGATGACGATGAGCCCCGGTGTCCGAACATGGGGGGCCATAAGAAATGCCCCCCAGGTGAAAACGGTCAACATGATCTACGCCACCCACATCCCCAAGCGGGAACGGAAGCGAGCACTGCGGGACGTATATGCGATGGAGCAAGTCGTCCCCAAATTCAACCCATGGTCAGCTTGTCCGATCACCTTTGATCGTAGGGATCATCCTACTAGCATCCATCACGGTGGCTCAGCCGCATTGGTTTTAGACCCAATTATAGACGGATTTCACCTCACAAGAGTCCTTATGGACGGAGGCAGCAGCCTCAACCTGCTTTATCAGGACACAGTGCGGAAGATAGGCATGGATCCTTCAAGGATCAAGCCCACCAAAACCACCTTTAAAGGTGTCATTCCTGGAGTAGAGGCCCGTTGCACGGGCTCTATAACATTGGAAGTGGTCTTCGGATCTCCGGATAATTTCCCAAGCAAAGAGCTAATCTTCGATGTCGTCCCTTTCCGCAGTGGTTACCATGCCCTGCTCGGACGAACCGCATTTGCGAGATTCAATGAGGTACCACACTATGCATATCTCAAGCTCAAGATGCCAGGCCCGCGCGGGGTCATAACAGTCAACGGGAATATGGACCGCTCTCTCCGTACAGAAGAACATACTGCGGCCCTTGCGGTAGAAGTACAATGCGGCCTCCTCCGACAAACCACCAATCCGGCGATGACATCTTCAAGCTCCGTCAAGCGAGGGCGGAACACCCCGCAGCACGATCAGCAGGCACGACAAGAGCAGGCTAGCAGTTTGGCCTCCGCTCAAATCCCATCAAAGCAGCATTCGTGCCGCGCGTACACAATTACGCACTCAAAATACCATGGGCACAGGTGGAGGCGTATCAGGGGCTTAGTCATCATTACGGTATCACTTCATAACCTTTCCATTCACCTTTAAGGACATTGCTTTAGTGCAGCTTCTCCAGAATAGCCGGATTGTCGGATCTACATAGGAGAGGAAACCCAGGAGGCAACAGGCTTTGGGCACAGCAGGAAACACCCAGGTGGAATCTATTTACGATCATTATTCCTGCTATATCTATCTGTACGTGGCCTGCCCCTGGATAGGATATGTCAAATCATCCTATTTTGTCTCCGCTTAATGCATACATTGTAAACATACGCTTAAACGTACTATTTATCAATGGGAGACCACATATAGCATCAACTTACTTATTTTCATTTGAGCATTTTTTATAAATGTCTATTTCATTTTGCATCCGTACACTTTGGTACGTGTAGTTTGCCAGGGGCTTCTTATGGTACCCCATAATACGGCAAGTCAAGTCCGAACACTTTCAACGGTGCGGCACCTCGAACTTATAGCATTATATGCATCAGCTCCGAATCATGTCTTGGGTTAAGGTTGGGATAGCCTGGCTCCCTTGCTTTGGTGCCTTACGTTTCGTTAATTCGGCTAAGGTACCGCAGGGAGAACTACTGTGATTGTGCCCTGGTTCTGCCGGACGAGCACCTCCGTAGCGAAAGCACAAAACTGTCCGACATGATGTGGCGAGAGACTGGTCGCTGTTCGAGAGGTCTTAAAATCCTTAAAGAATTTTCCGCTTTAGGCGTTAATTCGGCTTTGTTCGATATAGGCGTGTATAGCGCCCCAATTCGGCCTTCCAGATTCTAGGGGCTTCGCCGCAATTTAAAATCATATACTTCTATGGCTAAGTGAAGGTTATAAAGCCATATAGTCCGATTGCCTGGTTCTCTGTGCTGGACACCTCCTTAAGGGACCAAACATTTGGATAAAGAGTGTCCGGGTTTTCCACGAACACCCCAGTAATAGTTACATAGGGGCGGAAGCCGACGACTGGCCTACTTTCAGAATTTGATAAATAGCCGCACAGAAGGTAATATTTTAAATTACAAAAGCACTACATAGCGCAAGTAATTTCGTCTTTAAATTAGAAACATGACAAGATTATGTCTTTGCTACATTCATCGGCCATGAGGCAAGCACCCTTCATAACGCCATCATAATACTTCTCGGGGAGGCGATGCGGCTTGCCCTCCGGCGGACCATCCTTCACCAGCTTCTCCGCATCTAGCTTGACCCAATGCACCTTGGCGCGGGCAAGGGCTCGGCGGGCACCCTCGATGCTAACGAATCGCTTGATGACTTCCAGTCGCGGACAGGAATCCACCATCCGCTTGATCAGGCCGAAGTAGCTGGTGGGCAGAAGCTCGCCAGGCCATATCCGGACTATGAGATCTTTCATAGCCACTTCGGCTGCCTTGTGGAGTTCGACCAACTGCTTCAGTTGGTCACTCAGAGGCGTTGCATGCTCGGCCCCAGCATACTGGGACCAGAACAACTTCTCCGTTGAGCTCCCCTCCTGGGCATGGTAGAACTCCGCGACATCTGATACGCTGTATGGCAGGTCTGCGAATGCCCCTGGAGAGCTCCGGATCCGAGTAAGTAAAAGAAACGCCTCCTCCACATGTTTGCTTTGCATAAAAAAATTCTTACCCGCCGCTATTTTCTTGGCCTCCTGGATCTCTTGCCGAGCCCTCTCGGCTTCGGCCTTGGCGTCTTTTGTATTTGTAAGGGCCTTCGCAAGCTCGTCCTCCTTTGCTTTAAGCTCCCGCTCCGCAGACTCGAGCTTCTTGCCGAGCTCCTGGAGCTCTTCTTGTACCTCCCCCACTCGGGCCTCTTGCTTTTTGCGCAGCTTGATTTCCGAGGCCGCTTTGTGTTCAGCCTCGGACAGCACCTTCTTGAGAGACGCCACTTCGGTGGCGGCCTCTATTACCACATCACGATGTCTCGTTGTTAGCATAATCAAATTTTATTTACTATTTATTATATGAGAGAGGGGAATCATTCACCTTTGTTCTCTTCAAGCTGCCTCCTCGCGAGGCCGAGCTCTCCCTGTGCCCGCTCTAAATCCTGCGTCAGGCCGGCGATTTCGGCCGTACGAGCTGCAGCGGCCAGCAGCACAGCCTGTTTATTTACATTCACACTTATTGTTATACTCCTGCAGATTATTATTGACCCTCCGTTTGCTTTTTCTTTCCGAACACCAAACAGAGTATCAGGGGCTACTACCTATCGAGTGGTGATTTCACACATTTTTACTGCTTACCTCAAAGCCTGTTAGGAGGCTGGTGCAGGCTTCGGTTAGTCCGCTCTTGGTGGATGAAACCTTCTGAATCACCGCACTCATGAGAGTACGGTGCTCTTCATCTAGGGAAGCACCTCGAAGCTCTTCCAGCAGACAATCGGGCGCCTGGGGCGCAACGAAAGTCCTTGATATAGACGGCCCTCCCTCCATAACGAGGGGCTGCCCGCCTAAGTCTGGAACCACTGAAGGCTCCGGAATAGTGTTCGGCTGAGAGGGCTTGCCGTGGCTCTCATCTACACAATTCGCGGGGACCTTGAACACCGCGAGTCCGACGCTTGGGACGCCGCCCTGAGTTGCCTCCTAGGCCACCTCCGCCATCGTCGGGAGCCTTCGGTACAACACCTCCGTGTCGTCCGCAGGGCGAGAAGACGTGGCCGTCGGGAGTGAGTTCATTGCTGACTCACTCACGGAGCCGTCCAAAGACAACACTCCCGGATGGGCCCTGGCCGGACTGTATACAAGTTCGGCATTATAAACAAAATTATGAAGCGAAAATTACGACTGAGTGTGGATACTTACGACCGCACGAGGGGCTTCTTCCCGGGCAGCCACCCTTCCTCGCTATCAGCGGTGGTGGCAGAGTAGTCCGGAAGGGATGCTTTTCCCTTCTTGGATGTCCCAGTCTCCCCCACCGGGGCGGCCTTCCTCTTCTTCCCTCCCCCGACACAGGGAGGTGGTGTTTCTCCTTGTTCCTCCCCGCCTCCGCAGGAGGAATCCGCCTTGTCGTCATCAGACGACAAGGGTATGACGGCCTTATGCCGGGAGCCTCTCCTGGCCCGCCGATTCACCGTCTCAGGCCCCCCATCCTTTCTGGACGGGGTAGCCTCCTTTTCTTCTTCTTCCGCTTCGGGGGAGGAGTGCGCCTCGTCATCTTCGAATGAGGCTTGCGCAACCTTACTTCGGAGACCCTTTCGGGTCCCCGGGGCCTTCTTGTCGGCCTTCTTCTCTGGCCCCTTATAGGGCAACGGGACCAGCATCTTCGTCAGAAGATCATTGGCTGGGCTTTCCGGCAACAGAGCCGGACTGTCAATCCGCTCTGCTGTATCCACATACTCCTAAAACAAATATAGACAATCACTTAGGAATTCCCCCATGAGTACATTGGGAAGAACCGGACCCGGTGGCAGCCTGAGAACTCACCTGGGTAGGTTGCCGTGCGGCGTGGAGCCCGCGGTCCTCGGTTATGAGAGGAGGTACCTCGGTGGCCTTGAACAATGCCTTCCGTGCGTTCTTATGCTTCATGCCGTAGAGCCTCTAGAGCATCCGACGTTCGGCCGGGACGAATTCCCACAAATTGAATGCCCGCCTTTGGCACGGCAGTATCAGGCGAATGAGCATGACTTGGATCATGTTGGCGAGCTTGATGTTCTTGTCCTTCTTGCCCTTGACGCAGGTGATGAGTCCGGTCAGCTCTACAGATTCGCCCCATAACAGGCCCTTCTGTTCCCAGGAGGTGAGCCGCATAGGGGTCCCAAATCAGAACTCGGGGGCCGGCGCCCAGTCGGCGTCACGTGGCTTGGTGATGTAGAACCACCCCGATTGCCACCCCTTCATGGTTTCCGCAAAGGAGCCTTCAAGCCAGGTGACATTAGGCATTTTGCCCACCATGGCTCCTCCACACTCTGCTTGCTGGCCGCTCACAATCTTTGGCTTCACGCAGAAGGTTTGGAGCCACAAGCCGAAATGAGGCTTGATGCGGAGGAAAGCCTCGGACACGATGATGAATGCCGAGATGTTGAGGATGAAGTTCGGAGCTAGATCATGAAAGTCTAGCCCGTAGTAGAACATAAGCCCGCGGACGAAGGGGTGGAGTGGAAACCCCAGTCCACGGACGAAGTGGGCAAGGAACACGACCCTCTCGTGGGGTCCTGGAATTGGAATGACCTGCCCCTCGTCTGGTAGCCGGTGCGCTATGTCTGCAGCCAAGTATTCGGCCGCCCGGAGATTCGCGATCTTCTTCTTCGTCACGGTGGAAGCCACCCACTTGCCTCCTGCTCCGGACATGACTAACTATGCGGAGAAGACCTGGACTAGGGCACTGGAGCTCGAGGGGGCAAGAGTATGCGAGGGGAGGAAGAAGGCGTGGGTAAAAATGAGGAACTCTTATCCCTTTATAGAGGCGACGAAAGCGGTGCGCCTCCCCACTAGCCTGTTGAGAATTGCTTACTTCCCAAGCGCCACGATTGATGGCACGGGGGGATTACCCGTACCCGTATTGATGAGAATCCCGCGATAAGGGGACATGTTGGGGATATAACTATTTGTGTAAGCCGCTCAGGAGGGGCTGGGTTACGCAAAGAGGACTCACCAGAGAGAAGCCCAAGACAAAGTATGAAGATGGCGGTTCATAGGGAGCTTAAAGCGCGCAGGCGACTTAAGGCCCGTTGTAGTAACCCGCTGTAATAATATTACTTGTATCATAAGGTAGACTTAACTAGTCACCGAGCCGGACATTGTTTATGAGCCGGCCGGGACTCTGTAAGCTGCAGGGCGTCGACCCGTGTATATAAGGGGACGACCCACTGGCGGCTTAGGGCAAGAAACAACTCATCGAGAGCCAAACATAGCATATCTCGCTCCCTGGTCATCGAAACATCAATATCAACCCAACTAGACGTAGGCCTTACCTTCACCGTAAGGGGCCGAACTAGTATAAATCCTCTCGTGTCCTTTGTCCCGATTAACCCCTTCAAGCTTCCTAGTTGCGATGGCTCCACAACTAAGTCCTTTCATGAGGACATCTGACGTGACAATTCCATGACAGTTGGCGCCCACCATGGGGCCAGCGCACGGTGGATTGGAGTTCTTGAGGGGCAACTTTGAAGGGCTCAAGGGATACATAGTGGGCCGGATGACCAAGAGTCGTCGCGGCAAGATCAACATTGACGATGAAGGGTGGGGCCCCGACGCCGGCTCAATTGAGTACGGGTACCGGGTCCCCTTCGGAGGGATCCATGTCTTCATCGGCCGGATCGGTGAGCCGGGGCCTGAGCCAGACAACTGCACCGACCTCGTCGAGACGGCTCAGCGTGCGAAACCCGCCCAAGTTCAACCCGGCATGAAGCGTGTCTTTGTGGGCTGCGTCCACGGAGAAGAGCTTTCTGAAGGCCGTGAAGACGGTGGTGAGACGGCCATCCCCTCTGACGGTGATTCGTCCACCGGTTCAACAGATTCTTTGTATCAAGTTCAAGATGGCGCGCTCGGGGGCTGTTCCGATGGCCTTAGTATTCCGGACCTCTGTGAGCCGCCAAATTGGGCAGGAGTCTTTATGGCTGGGACTCAACCCGGACAAAACTCTACAGCCACGGCCGCAATTACTTCCGGGTTAGGAGCAGCCAGGGCAGGAGGCTCTGTGCGTCCGTCGGCTCAAGTGCTGATAGACCTCATGGACAAGCTTACGACCCTGTTAACCGCCACGGTTATCCCTGCAAACAAAGATGAGCATGACGCAGAGGTAGCACAGGTACGCGAGGAGATAGCTCAAGCCAAGGAGGCCTTAGCAGCTGAGGATACTAGGCTAGCTACGGAGCGGGCGGCTCTAGACGCCCGGGCACAGTGGTTGCAGTCAGAGGCTTATCAGCTCACAATGAGTTCCAATGAAGTAATGAGGAGGAGACACCAGAAGGCCCAATCCCGGTTGCCTCCGAATTATGATCCTAGGGTTCTTTTTGCCACACCAGGGGCCGGCCCAAGTAACCACCCAATGCCAATCAGTTTATCACACCCGGAGCGGGAGGACCGGCTCAGCGTCAGGAGATGCCACATCCTCATATGAGCATGGCACCGCCGCGTTATGTACCAATACCGGAGGGTCACTTTTCCAACCCCATGGAGAATTTAATCGCAGCATCAGCGCGTTTAGCAGCTCTTCCGGTGCACGGTGATGATCCAACAGCAGTGGAGATCCGGAGGATCAGGGAACTTGTCCAGACGGCCCTGGCTCAGCAGGAGACCTATTCTTACAGCCGGGATAGGATTCATTCAACCGCTCCGCCTTGGTTAGCGCCGCCTCGTCAGAACCGGAGCCCGAGTTACAGCAGGCACATGGAGTCCGAAGCTTTATCAAGCAACGCCCAACGCCGTAACCAACATGGGTACAAGACCGAATACGTCAGGAGAACGAGCGGGAGGCTCAACAGGCGGCTCAGCTGACAGCTCATCAGGACATCCCGGAGTACCCAATGACTTCTATTGAGTTGGGAGTAGCCAGCAGAACCGGTGGAGTTCCTTGTTTGATACCGTCTTTGCGTAACGTGCACCTGCCTAAGGACTTCGAGGGACCTCGGAAGGTGCCGAATTACACGGCCGACTTACAACCCGGAGCATGGATTGAGAGCTATGAGATGGCAATGGAGCTGTTGGAGGTTAGCGACGCGGCAATGGCTAAGTACTTCACCATGATGTTAGATGGAATGGCCCGGTCCTGGCTAAAAGGTTTACCACCCAATTCCATTGGTTTGTGGGAGGAGTTAATGTAACACCCCAAAAATTTAACCAGGTTTTAGTTATTAAAATTTTGCCAAGAGTTAAAAATTTTGCCTGCAAGAATATTTTTGTTGATTTCAAAACCTTTCTTTTAATATTAAGGATTTATTTTTCCCAAGTGGATCCTTCCAAACATATTGAACTTCTATGCCATCTCATTAAAACAAATTCCTAATCAGTAGGATTATTTATTAAATTATTTCACCCTGAGCTATATGCATTAAAATGACTTGTTTTAAGTTTTGAAGCTCTTTTTGAACTACAACCATTTGATAAATTTAACTAAAAATTCCACCAAAATTTGGAGATGTCCTGTGGTGACTCTAAATCACTTTTGTGCATTAATATATTTATTTCATTGCATATTTTGAGTATTACACATGTTTTTCTTCTCTGGTCTAGTAGGCATTTTTGCACTGCAACCCTTTTAAAATTTTGTTTCTAGCTTCCACCAAAATTATGGGTTGTCAGTAGGAGCATATGATTCCATTATATGCAAAAATCCAGGGATGTTCTTTGAAATTTTTGAGTGAATCAACCTCATCTCCATCCTGGTCCAACATGATGGTTTGTGCAGCAACCATATTATTGCTTGCTCTTTGGCCCTTGATTATTTCTCCTACTTGTAGTCCTCCATGCTAAACCCCTAAGTCCAGGAGCATGCACTCTTTTGATCATTTTTTAGTTCATGAAATGATACCATTCACTCCCTGCCCAGAAGTGTAGTTTTGCAAAACTTGCACTAGCAAGTTTCTCCCTTTTGCAAACTAACTTCACCACCCTCTCATACACCCACAGAGACACTGATCTGGAAGAAGTGGCCACTCCAAGACCTGCCTAGATGCCTCTGGCATTTTGTCAAACACCCTGTGGGCATGGACAGATTTGGCATGATTGTAAGTTTGTGTTGTAAACTTTCCCATCTGTCCAAACCAAGTTGTCTAGTAGCCTGCTAACGATCTCTAGCCCAGGCCTGTGGATTTGCATTAGCTCTCTAGAAGTTTTGGCCATCCTGGCATTTCGTCGAGCAGTCGCCGTGCACGCCCGGAGCGCGAGTAGAGCACGCGTTTTGCACGTGCTCGCGCCCGAGCCAGCGCGCCCCTGGATAAGCTTTCCCTGAGCTCATCCTGATCCTTACCCACTTGCCACGTCGCGCCAAGAGCCCCGACCGCCTCCTAGCCCTCTGCAGCGTTGCCAGCAAGCTCCTTGGCGGCACACCTGCGTCCGCATCCGCCACTGCCACGGTCGGCGCCGCCCAAGCCAACACAGCGCGCCAGCTCGCCTCCTTCGATAGTGGAGCGTTCGTCGGTAGCTCCTGGAGCCGGCCAGCCACCGCCACGTCGCCCTGCAGTACAGTAGGGCGGTTCGCCGGCGAGCTTATCCCCGGCCGCCGCGAACCGACTTGGACGTGCTATAAAAGGGGTCCCCGGACTCCTCCGAGCACCCAGGCAGCTTCACGCCATCCTTCTCATACCCCCTTAGTCGTCAATCGAAGCGAGGAGGTCGTCTTCAACCTCTCCGGTCAGCTCGGCCGCCGCCTCGTCCCGGTCGGTTCTGACGCACCAAGACCTCCCCTGCCCTCCCAAACACCACCGTCCGACTACACTTGAACCCGCGGAGCTGCCTAGCCTCCCAGACCCGCTCGGGAACCACCATGGCCAGAATCCCCAAATCCACCAAAGCCTTCCCTCCGCCGCAGAACTCGCCGCCGGCGACTCCCTCCACCCCCGGCGACCCTGCGACCACCGGAAGGACCGCCTAGGAGTGGCGGATCCATCCCTGCACTCAGATGCCCATGAAGAAACGCCGTTCGCCGGCGACGATCGCCGGACGCCCCGCCTCTGCTCGGGCAGAGAAGAGGGGGGAGTGGGGACTGGTCAAACCTGACCAGTGGGGCCCCGGGACCCACTGTCAGTGACCCAGCCCTGCCTCCATGTGTTTAAGTGGAAGCGCAAAAACCCGAGTACGTCTCCCCTTTTCGAAGACGTATTCTGCCGAAACGTTTTCTTTTCTGTTTTATTATTAAAAACAGATTTTGACCAAATCTTTGACTGGTTTTATCTTTTTAAATATAACTCCAAATGAATTAATTCTTTTTCCTACCTCCCTCAAATTTGATCTAGTTTATTTTAAGATTTAATTGAAAAAAATTCCAAACAACTTTTTGTGCTGTTTTTATTTTTGTGTGTTAATTCATTTATATTTCTAAAATAGGATTTTTGAAGAGAGGAGAAATATTTCAAGAGTTTGAAATGCACCCTGCCTTCCCATGACCTGAAGGCAAGCATTCTGAACCCCGGCATAATACTTTTGTGTGTTCGTTGACACGTTTATAACACTACCTCATTTTTGGAGAAATTGTTATTTCATGTGAGATGATCATGTGCATGGATGCATATTTGTGATTTCCATGCTGTTGGAAATGATCACACTTGTGATGATAATCATCCTCACGTGCCTTGCATGCATACCGGCAGGAACCAGGGAAAACCTCTGCCTTGGGTGGGCATGAGTTTGTCGCCGGTCTCCGTCGGGACGGTTATTTCTGGTATGGCATGGTAAGGTAATATGAGCAGTGACTCTGTTGGTTGAAATATATTCGTTATGCTAATCATGCAGGGAATACTTAAACCTCCTGAGTCGACCATAGATCGAGTCTTGTTCCAGTAACCCTCATACTTGTTTCGTACTACCACTCGTCTCTACAATAAGTAGAGTACGGTTCAGTTAGTTGTCAACCTCTTCCTAGCACACACCATACAGAGAGGCCAGGGTGGAAGATACCGGTTGTAGCTGGTAGGCAGGCCACCTGGTCCGGGGGCCTGGGTGTTTCCGGTTGAGACCGAGAGGGGAGGCCACCCCTTAGAGCGCGCAATATAAATTTGATCCCATGCTACGCGAGGTTGTAGCCTCCCCACTTAGAGTTTGCTTGACAGGTGTCGTGGGTGATTCCAGACACGTGTGAGTTAAGCTGGTGTGTGCAAGTTAGGTGTGTTTTCAACAAAAGGACCATAGACGGAATTAGTCCCGATGGACTAAAGAAATCCGTTACTCTTGGGTAAAGAGTACACCCTCTGCAGAGATTAAACCTATTCGAATAGCCGTGTCCATGGTTAAGGATTACAGTCTGGGATGGGTCGAGTGTCGGTCTTAGTGTCGGTCTTCGGAGGTGAAACTGTTAAACCAGAACTGGAATCACAACTTGTGACTTGTGATAATTATGGTTATTATTGTTGTGGACTAACCCGTGATATTATTGGTATTTATCAAATATCCCTGGGATGGTTCTACCTCCTGGATATTCACTATGATTGTTATTCCTTTAAAGCCCTTTATGTGGTGTCGCTCAGACGCCTGACTGTGGCATTTCTTTTAAAGACCTTTATGTGGTGTCGCTCAGACACCCGACTGTGGCATCTCTTTGAAATCCCTTTATGTGGTGTCCCTCAGACGCCCGACTATGGCATTTCTTTTAAAGCCCTTTATGTGGTGTCGCTCAGACGCCCGAGTGTGGCATTTCTTTTAAAGCCCTTTATGTGGTGTCACTCAGACGCCCGACTGTGGCATGCTTGTTATTTATTTCATTATATTTTTAATACTTCTATGATATTACATATTCATATATAACATGCTTACACGCATAAGAGTTATATTTATATTTTTGTGACTGACGTCATGAGTATAAAATATTTTCAGCACATCATTGCAATATTATCCCTGTGTTCATAATGTTTGCGAGTACATTCAAAGTACTCACTGGCTTGTCCCTGGCTATTGTCTTGGCCAGATTTCTTGCGCGGAGAGAAGCAACGTGATGACAGCCCCGGAACCTATGCAACGGTGATAGCAGCCTCGCGAAGATAGGAGTTAACATGGTCAGCTGTTCCCGTGGGAAATGGAGTTCCATGGACACTGATGTTTCACAACCCGCTTCCGCCATCAACCGATGGAAACCATTTGTTGTACTCACAGACCAGAATGGTCTTGTACTACATATTTTATGTTTTGCTTGGAATTTCTGTATCAAGTTGGTGCCTCATTAGCTAACAGTTATCCTGGGGCTGATGAGCACAAGGGCCATTTTCTGGGGATTAATACCCAGAGAATCGGTCCCAACAGTTAAAGGCCCGGTTCATCCAGAACTTCAAAGACACCTGTAAGCAGTCCATGTCAATCGTGGACCTGACAAGTTGTAAGCAGGGGGAGGGTGAGTCCACCACCCATTGGGTACGCCGGGTGAAGGAGATAATTCATTCATCTGATAAGATGGATGCCGGATCTGCAGTCCTCATGTTGGAGAAAATTTGCAACTTTGAGCCGCTGAGGCAGAAGTTGGGACGCCTAAAGCGTGACTGCACCGATATTGGAACGCTGATGGCGGCTTTAGTCAAATACGCCGATTCTGATAATACCAAGGACCCTGCGTCTGATGATGAGAAAACAGGGAAGGGTAAAAGGAACGGTAATGGAAAAGGTCAACAACATAACCCGGGGAATCAAGGCGGCAATAAGCGTAAGGCGGACGGTAGTCCGGAGCTTGTGGCTAACGCTAGTACACAGGGTAACAATTAGAGATGCAAGGGTAAATGGCCTCGAATCGGCGGGTCAGGTCCATCTCTCGACCAGCTACTCAACGAGCCCTGTCCGAAACACGGCACCCGAGAGCACCCCGCTACTCACCTATGGAAAGATTGTGCGATCATGAAGGTGTTTAAAAATTCCAATATCTTCGATGGTGGTCATGGACCCGGTGGCGGTTCAGTGGCCGGCGGCTATCATGGCCCGGGTGGCGGTTCAAATTCCGGTTTTCAGGGACAATCGGGTGGAAATAATCAACAGCAAGCTGGTCAGGGAGGACAACAGCAGCAGCAGTCGGGTTACCAGAGCCAACCGAAACAGTTGAGCGGTGGGCAATACCATGTGTTCACCACTAGCTTGTGCAAACGTGACCAGAAGGTTCATAAAAGGGATGTAAATTCGGTTGAGCTGGCGGTCCCTTGTTATTTGAGATGGTCAGAGCAACCTATCATTTGGAGCAGGGAGGATCACCCGCTACGAGTTGATAATCCGGGTCAGTTAGCCTTTGTTGTAGCACCCCAGGTTGGTGGATATAAATTAACTAAAGTACTCATGGACGGAGGTAGCAGCATCAATATCCTCTATTATGAGACCTTCCTGTTGGGGAACGTAGCAGAAATTCAAAATTTTCCTACGAATCACCAAGATTTATCTATGGAGAAACCAACAACGAGGGGAAGGAGAGTGCATCTACATACCCTTGTAGATCGCTAAGCGGAAGCGTTCAAGAGAACGGGGTTGAAGGAGTCATACTCGTCGTGATCCAAATCACCGGAGATCCTAGTGTCAAACGGATGGCACCTCCGCGTTCAACACACGTACAGCCCGGTGACGTCTCCCATGCCTTGATCCAGCAAGGAGAGAGGGAGAGGTTGAGGAAGACTCCGTCCAGCAGTAGCACAACGGCGTGGTGGTGATGGAGGAGCGTGGCAATCCTGCAGGGCTTCGCCAAGCACCGCGAGAGAGGAGAAGGGAGAGAGGTAGGGCTGCACCTGGGAGAGGTGAAACTCATCTGTTGGCAGCCCCAAAACCCTCAAGTATATATAGGGGGAGAGGGAGGGGGTGTGCCCCCTCTAGGGTTTCCACCCAAGGGGTGCGGCTGCCCCCAATCCCATCTAGGGTGGCGGCCAAGGGGGGGAGAGGGGAAACTTGCCCCCCAAGTTAGGTGGGTGCGCCCCCTCCCCCAACCCTAGGAGCCTTGGGCCCTTGTGGGGGGGGGGGGGGTGGGACGCACCAGCCCACCTGGGGCTGGTCCCCTCCCACACTTGGCCCATGCAGCCCTCCGGGGCCGGTGGCCCCACTTGGTGGACCCCCGGGACCCTCCCGGTGGTCCCGGTACGTTACCGATAAAACCCGAAACTTTTCCGGTGACCAAAATAGGACTTCCCATATATAAATCTTTACCTCCAGACCATTCCGGAACTCCTCGTGACGTTCGGGATCTCATTCGGGACTCCGAAAAACATTCGGTAACCACATACAAACTTCCTTTATAACCCTAGCGTCATCGAACCTTAAGTGTGTAGACCCTACGGGTTCGGGAATCATGCAGACATGACCGAGACGTTCTCCGGTCAATAACCAATAGCGGGATCTGGATACCCATGTTGGCTCCCACATGTTCCACGATGATCTCATCGGATGAACCACGATGTCCAGGACTCAATCGATCCCATATACAATTCCCTTTGTCTAACAGTATTGTACTTGCCCGAGATTTGATCGTCGGTATACCGATACCTTGTTCAATCTCGTTACCGACAAGTCTCTTTACTCGTTCCATAACACATCATCCCGCGATCAACTCTTTGATCACATTGTGCACATTATGATGATGTCCTACCGACTAGGCCCAGAGATACCTCTCCGTCACACGGAGTGACAAATCCCAGTCTCGATTCGTGCCAACCCAACAGACACTTTTGGAGATACATGTAGTGCACCTTTATAGCCACCCAATTACGTTGTGACGTTTGGTACACCCAAAGCATTCCTACGGTATCCGGGAGTTGCACAATCTCATGGTCTAAGGAAAAGATACTTGACATTAGAAAAGCTTTAGCATACGAACTACACGATCTCTGTGCTAGGCTTAGGATTGGGTCTTGTCCATCACATCATTCTCCTAATTATGTGATCCCGTTATCAACGACATCCAATGTCCATGGTCAGGAAACCGTAACCATCTATTGATCAACGAGCTAGTCAACTAGAGGCTTACTAGGGACATGGTGTTGTCTATGTACCCACACATGTATCTGAGTTTCCTGTCAATACAATTATAGCATGGATAATAAACGATTATCATGAACAAGGAAATATAATAATAACTAATTTATTATTGCCTCTAGGGCATATTTCCAATAGTCTCCCACTTGCACTAGAGTCAATAATCTAGTTCAAATCGCCATGTGATTAACACTCACAGGTCACATCACCATGTGACCAACATCCAAAGAGTTTACTAGTGTCACTAAACTAGTTCACATCACCATGTGATTAAGACTCAATGAGTTTGATCATGTTTTGCTTGTGAGAGAGGTTTTAGTCAACGGGTCTACAACATTCAGATTCGTATGTACTTCGCAAATCTCTAGGTCATATTGGAAATGCTGCTTCCACGCTCCACTTGGAGCTATTCCAACTGGTTGCTCCACTATACATATCCGGTTTGCTACTCAAAGTCATTCGAATGGGTGTTAAAGCTTTCATCGACGTAACCCTTTACGTCGAACTCTTTATCACCTCCATAATCGAGAAACATATCCTTATTCCTCTAAGGATAATTTTGACCGCTATCTGGTGATCCACTCCTTGATCACCTTTGTACCCTCTTGCTAGATATGTAGCAAGGCACACATCAGGTGTGGTACACAGCATAGCATACTGAGCCTACGTCTAAAGCATAGGGGACGACCTTCGTCCTTTCTCTCTATTCTACCGTGGTCGAGCTTTAAGTCTTAACTTCGTACCTCACATCTCAGGAAAGAACTCCTTCTTTGACTGATCCATCTTGAACACCTTCAAGATCACGTCAAGGTATGTGCTCATTTGAAAGTACCATTTAGCATTTTTTGATCTATCCTCATAGATCTTGATGCTCAATGTTCAAGTAGCTTAATCTAGGTTTTCTATTAAAAAACACCTTTCAAGTAACCCTATATGCTTTCCAGAAATTCTACATCATTTCTGATCAACAATACGTCAACAACATATACTCATCAGAAATTCTATAGTGCTCCCACTCACTTCTTTGGAAATACAAGTTTCTCATGAACTTTGTATAAACCCAAAATCTCTGATCATCTCATCAAAGAGCACATTCCAACTCCGAGATGCTTACTCCAGTCCTTAGAAGGATCGCTGGAGCCAGCATACCTTTTAGCATCCTTAGGATCGACAAAACTTTTCTGAATGTATCACATACAACCTTTCCTTATGAAAACTGGTAAGGAAACTCGTCTTGACATCCATCTGCCAGATTTCATAAATGCAGCTAATGCTAACATGATTCCGACGGACTTAAGCATCGCTACGGATGAGAAAATCTCATCGTAGTCAATTCCTTGAACTTGTGAAAAACTCTTCGCCACAAGTCGAGCTTCATAGATGGTGACATTACCGTCCACGTCCGTCTTCTTCTTAAAGATCCATTTATCTCAATGGCTTGCCGATCATCGGGCAAGTCCACCAAAGTCCATGCTTTGTTCTGATACATGGATCCTATCTCGGATTTCATGGCTTCTAACCATTTGTCGGAATTTGGGCCCACCATCGCTTCTCCATAGCTCGTAGGTTCATTGTTGTCTAGCAACATGACCTTCAAGACATGATTACTGTACCACTCTAAAGTAGTACGCATCCTTGTCACCCTACGAGGTATGGTAGTGACTTGATCCAAAAACTTCATGATCACTATCATAAGCTTCTACTTCAATTGGTGTAGGCGCCATAGGAACAACTTCCTGTGCCCTGCTACATACTTGTTGAAGTGACGGTTCAATAACCTCATCAAGTCTCCACCATCCTCCCACTCAATTTTCGAGACAAACCTTTCCTCGAGAAACGACCCGATTCAAGAAACAATCCCTATTGCTTTCGGATCTGAATTAGGACGTATACCCAACTGTTTTGGGTGTCCTATGAAGATGCATTTTATCCGCTTTGGGTTCGAGCTTATCAACCTGAAACTTTTTCACATAAGCGTCGCAGCCCCAAACTTTTAAGAAATGACAACTTAGGTTTCTCCAAACCATAGTTCAAACGGTGTCGTCTCAACGGAATTACGTGGTGCCCTATTTTAAAGTGATTGCGGTTGTCTCTAATGCCTAACCCATGAACGATAATGGTAATTCGATAAGAGACATCATGGTACGCACCATATCCAATAGGGTGCAACTATGAAGTTCAGACACACCATCACACTATGGTGTTCCAGGCGGTATTAATTGTGAAACAATTTCCACAATGTCTTAATTGTGTGCCAAAGCTCGTAACTCAGATACTCATCTCTATGATCATATCATTGACATTTTATCCTCTTGTCACGATGATCTTCAACTTCACTCTGAAATTACTTGAACCATTCAACAATTCAGACTTGTGTGTCATCAAGTAAATATACTTAGTATCTACTCAAATCATCTGTGAAGTAAGAACATAACGATATCCACTGCGTGCCTTAGCACTTATTGGACTGCACACATCAAAATGTATTACTTCCAACAAGTTGCTATCTTGTTCCATCTTACTGAAAACGAGGCTTTTCAGTCATCTTGCCCATGTGGTATGATTTGCACATCTCAAGTGATTCAAAATCAAGTGAGTCCAAACGATCCATCTGCATGGAGTTTCTTCAAGCGTATACACCAATAGACATGGTTCGCATGTCTCAAACTTTTCAAAAACGAGTGAGTCCAAAGTTCCATCAACATGGAGCTTCTTCATGCGTTTTATACCAATATGACTTACATGGCAGTGCCACAAGTAAGTGGTACTATCATTACTATCTTATATCTTCTGGCATGAAAATGTGTATCACTATGATCGAGATTCAATAAACCATTCCTTTAGGTGCAAGACATTGAAGGTATTATTCAAATAAATAGAGTAACCATTATTCTCCTTAAATGAATAACCGTATTGTGATAGACATAATCCAATCATGTCTATGCTCAACGCAAACACCAAATGACAATTATTCAGGTTTAATACTAATCTTGATGGTAGAGGGAGTGTGCGATGTTTGATCACATAAAACTTGGAAACACTTCCAACACATATCGTCAGCTCACCTTTAGCTAGTATCCGTTTATTCCGTAGCTCTTTTATTTCGAGTTGCTAACACTTTAGCAACCGAACCGATATCTTAATACTCTGGTGCTACTAGGAGTACTAGTAAAGTACACATTAACATAATGTATATCAAATATACTTCTATCGACCTTTGCCAGCCTTCTTATCTACCAAGTATCTAGGGTGGTTCTGCTCCAGTGTCCGTTCCCTCATTACAGAAGCACTTAGTCTCGGGTTTGGGTTCAACCTTGGGTTTTCACTAGAGCAGCAACTGTTTTGCCGTTTCATGAAGTATCCCTTCTTGCCCTTGCCCTTCTTGAAACTAGTGGTTTCACCAACCATCAACAATTGATGCTCCTTCTTGATTTCTACTTTCGTGGTGTCAAACATCGCGAATACCTCAAGGATCATCATATGTATCCCTGATATGTTATAGTTCATCACGAAGCTCTAGCAGCTTGGTGGCAATGACTTTGGAGAAACATCACTATCTCATCTGGAAGATCAACTCCCACTCGATTCAAGTGATTGTTGCACTCAGACAATCTGAGCACAAGCTCGTTGATTGAGATTTCTCCCTTAGTTTGCAGGCTAAGAAAATCGTCGGAGGTCTCATACCTCTTGACGTGGGCACGAGCCTAAAATCCCAATTTCAGCCCTCGAAACATCTCATATGTTCCGCGACGTTTCGAAAACGTCTTTGGTGCCTCTACTCTAAACCATTTAACTAAACTATCACGTAGTTATCAAAACGTGTATGTCCGATGTTCGCAACATCCATAGATGACGTTTGGGGTTCTGCACACTGAGCGGCGCATTAAGGACATAAGCTTTCTACTGATCGCATAATCTCTACTATCAACTTTCAACTATATTTTCTCTAATAACATATCTAAATAGTGGAACTAAAGCGCGAGCTTACGACATAATTTGCAAAGATCTTTTGACTATGTTCAGGATAATTAAGTTCATCTTATGAACTCCCACTCAGATAGACATCCCTCTAGTCATCTAAGTGATTACATGATCCGAGTCAACTAGGCTGTGTCCGATCATCACGTGAGACGGACTAGCCATCATTAGTGAACATCTTCATGTTGATCGTATCTACTATACGACTCATGCTTGACCTTTCGGTCTCTTGTGTTCCGAGGCCATGTCTGTACATGCTAGGCTCGTCAAGTTAACCTAAGTGTTTCACAATGGTGCACAGTTAGGGGGAACACTTTCTTGAAATTTTAATAAGGGATCATCTTATTTACTACCGTTGTTCTAAGAAAATAAGATGCATAAACATGATAAACATCACATGCAATCAAATAGTGACATGATATGGCCAATATCATTTAGCTCCTTTTGATCTCCATCTTCGGGGCTCCATGATCATCATCGTCACCGGCATGACACCATGATCTCCATCATCATGATCCCCATCATCGTGTCTTCATGAAGTTGTCTCGCCAACTATTACTTCTACTACTATGGCTACCGGTTAGCAATAAAGTAAAGTAATTACATGGCGTTGTTCAATGACACGCAGGTCATACAATAAATTAAGACAACTCCTATGGCTCCTGTCGGTTGTCATACTCATCGACATGCAAGTCGTGATTCCTATTACAAGAACATGATCAATCTCATACATCACATATCATTCATCACATTCTTCTTGGCCATATCACATCACATAGCATACCCTGAAAAAACAAGTTAGACATCCTCTAATTGTAGTTTGCATGGTTTACATGGCTGCTATGGGTTTCTAGCAAGAACGTTTCTTACCTACACAAAACCACAACGTGATATGTCAATTGCTATTTACCCTTCATAAGGACCCTTTTCACCGAATCCGTTCCGACTAAAGTGGGAGAGACTGGCACCCGCTAGCCACCTTATGCACCAAGTGCATGTCAGTCGG
This sequence comes from Triticum aestivum, assembly GCF_018294505.1. NCBI lineage: Eukaryota > Viridiplantae > Streptophyta > Magnoliopsida > Poales > Poaceae > Triticum > Triticum aestivum. The sequence goes on along the minus strand of NC_057804.1, from coordinate 27,885,305 downwards.
TGGAACCTGTCTCACGTAAGAGTACATGTAAGGTCGGTACGGGCCGCTTCATCCCACAATACTGTCGAAACAAGATTGGACTAGTAACGGTAAGCATGTTGAACAAAATCAACGCCCACAACTACTTTGTGTTCTACTCGTGCAAAGAATCTACGCAATAGACCTAGCTCTGATACCACTGTTGGGGAACGTAGCAGAAATTCAAAATTTTCCTATGAATCACCAAGATCTATCTATGGAGAAACCAGCAACGAGGGGAAGGAGAGTGCATCTACATACCCTTGTAGATCGCTAAGCGGAAGCATTCAAGAGAACGGGGTTGAAGGAGTCGTACTCGTCGTGATCCAAATCACCGGAGATCCTAGTGCCAAACGGAGGGCACCTCCGCGTTCAACACACGTACAGCCCGGTGACGTCTCCCATGCCTTGATCCAGCAAGGAGAGAGGGAGAGGTTGAGGAAGACTCCGTCCAGCAGCAGCACAACGGCGTGGTGGTGATGGAGGAGTGTGGCAATCCTGCAGGGCTTCGCCAAGCACCGCGAGAGAGGAGAAGGGAGAGAGGTAGGGCTGCGCCTGGGAGAGGTGAAACTCATCTGTTGAGGGGGAGAGGGAGGGGGGTGCGCCCCCGCTAGGGTTTCCACCCCAAGGAGTGCGGCTGCCCCCAATCCCATCTAGGGTGGCGGCCAAGGGGGGAAGAGGGGAAACTTGCCCTCCAAGTTAGGTGGGTGCGCCCCCTCCCCCAACCCTAGGCGCCTTGGGCCCTTGTGGGGGGGGGGTGCTCCAGCCCACCTGGGGATGGTCCCCTCCCACACTTGGCCCATGCAGCCCTCCGGGGCCGGTGGCCCCACTTTGTGGACCCCCGGGACCCTCCCGGTGGTCCCGGTACGTTAGCGATAAAACCCGAAACTTTTCCGGTGACCAAAACAGGACTTCCCATATATAAATCTTTACCTCCGGACCATTAAGGAACACCTCGTGATGTCCGGGATCTCATCCGGGACTCCGAACAACATTCGGTAACCACATACAAACTTCCTTTATAACCCTAGCGTCATCGAACCTTAAGTGTGTAGACCCTATGGGTTCGGGAATCATGCAGACATGACCGAGATGTTCTCCGGTCAATAACCAACAGCGGGATCTGGATACCAATGTTGGCTCCCACATGTTCCATGATGATCTCATCGGATGAACCATGATGTCAAGGACTCAATCGATCCCGTATACAATTCCCTTTGTCTAACGGTATTGTACTTGCCCGAGATTCGATTGTCGGTATACCGATACCTTGTTCAATCTCGTTACCGGCAAGTCTCTTTACTCGTTCCATAACACATCATCCCGCGATCAACTCTTTGATCACATTGTGCACATTATGATGATGTCCTACCATGTGGGCCCAGAGATACCTCTCCGTCACACGGAGTGACAAATCCCAGTCTAGATTCGTGCCAACCCAATAGACACTGTCGGAGATACCTATAGTGCACCTTTATAGCCACCCAGTTACGTTGTGACGTTTGGTACACCCAAAGCATTCCTACGGTATCTGGGAGTTGCACAATCTCATGGTCTAAGGAAAAGATACTTGACATTAGAAAAGCTTTAGCATACGAACTACACGATCTCTGTGCTAGGCTTAGGATTGGGTCTTGTCCATCACATCATTCTCCTAATGATGTGATCCCGTTATCAACGACATCCAATGTCCATGGTCAGGAAACCATAACCATCTATTGATCAACGAGCTAGTCAACTAGAGGCTTACTAGGGACATGGTGTTGTCTATGTACCCACACATGTATCTGAGTTTCCTGTCAATACAATTATAGCATAGATAATAAATGATTATCATGAACAAGGAAATATAATAATAACTAATTTATTATTGCCTCTAGGGCATATTTCCAACACTTCCAGCGTATGGGGTTAACTGAGAAGAATCTGAGGACGTCCAACACTGTTTTTCACGGGGTGGTCCCAGGTAAGTCAGCTTACCGAGTTGGTAAGATTGAATTAGAGGTGGCTTTTGGAGATGAGTATGATTCCAGGGCTAAGAAGTTGACGTTTGAGGTGGTCAAGATCAAGAGCATGTATCATGCTCTATTTGGGCGACCGGCTTATGCTAAGTTCATGGCCCGGCCGTGTTATGTTTACTTACAACTCAAGATGTTGGGTTACAAGGGCACTATCACCGTGCATGGGAGTCGAAAGGTAGCCTTGGAATGCGAAGAAGGCGACGTGGCTTACGCTGAGACGGCCTGTGCCGCGGAGGAGCTCAAATTTTATCAAGACAATGTTGACCCAACGGATATGACCTCCCTCAAGAAACCAACTACAGAGCACGACCCGGCGTTGAAGTTTAAATCGTCCGCTGATACAAAGCTTGTTGACTTCACCCTAGGGGACACTTCTAAGCAGTTCAGTATCAGTGCCAATTTGGATCCTAAATAGGAAAGCGCGCTCATCGAGTTCATCCGTGAGAACCGGGATATCTTTGCATGGAAACCTTCTGACATGCCGGGTGTACCGAGGGAACTCGTTGAGCACACTCTCAATATTGATCCAAAGTATAAGCCGGTCAGGCAGTTTCTCCGACGATTCAACGAAGAGAGACGAGCAGCCATTCGAGAAGAGGTGGCCCGGCTCTTAGCGGCCGGGTTTATTGTCAAAGTCTTTCATCCTGAGTGGTTGGCTAACCCGGTGCTGGTACTCAAGAAGAATGGCACTTGGCGGATGTGTGTGGATTACACGGACCTAAACAAGGCTTGCCCGGCTGATCCCTTTGCACTCCCCCGTATTGATCAAATCATTGATGCTACGACAGGTTGTGAACGTTTGAGCTTTTTGGATGCTTACTCTAGCTATCATCAGATCAAGATGGCAGTTAATGACCAGGAGAAGACAGCTTTCATCACTCCGTTTGGGGCCTTCTGTTATGTGTCTATGCCGTTTGGTCTCAAGAGTGCCCAGGCAACTTATCAGCGATGTGTGTAGAACTGTTTGCACGATCAGAGTAGGCGCAATGTTCATGCTTATGTGGACGACATCGTGGTGAAATCCAGAGAAAAGGAAACTTTAATATCCGATTTGAAAGAAACCTTTGACAATCTTTGGGTTTACAAGATGATGCTTAACCCGGCCAAGTGTGTATTTGGTGTACCTGCAGGCAAGCTCTTGGGTTTTCTGGTGTCAAATAGAGGCATTGAAACTAATCCGGAGAAGATCACGACGATCACCTCTCTGGCTAAGCCGGCGTGTATCAATGATGTTCAACGCCTGGCAGGACATGTTGCTGCTTTAAGCTGGTTCATAAGCCGGTTAGGGGAGAAGGCCTTGCCGCTATACCATATGATGAAGAAGATGAACACTTTTGTCTGGAGTGATGCTGCTAACACTGCCTTTGAGGATTTAAAGAGATAGTTGTCTAAGCCACCGGTTCTTGCAGCTCCCATTGATAAAGACCACTATTATTATATGTGGCTGCTAACTCACGGGCTGTCAGTGTTGCCATCGTGGTGGAATGAAAGGAGGCAGGCAAGGAGCATCCGGTTCAACGACCGGTTTACTACATCAGCGAGGTGCTCATTGAGTCTAAACAAAGGTATCCACATTGGCAGAAGCTTGTTTATGGTGTGTTCATGGCAAATCGGAAACTGAAGCAGTACTTCCAAGGTCACCCTATAACGGTGGTGAGCTCAGCTCCTTTGGGAGATATCATTCAGAATAGAGAAGCTACAGGACGAATCGCCAAGTGGGCCATTGAGCTTGGGCCTTATGGTTTAAAGTATATGCCCCGTACTGCCATCAAATCTCAGGCATTGATGGATTTTATCAACGATTGGACAGAGTTGCAGGCACCTGAGGAGAAGCCGGACAGTACGTATTGGACTATTCATTTTGATGGGTCCAGGAAGTTAGAAGGATCAGGGGCTGGGGTTGTTTTAACTTCCCCTCGAGGTGACAAATTTCGTTATGTGCTCCGGCTCATGTTTCCTTGCACTAACAATGCAGCTAAATACGAGGCCTTGCTCCATGGTCTCCAGATGGCTAAGGAGATGAATTTAAGTCGGGTAAGGTGCTTGGGCGACTCAGATCTTGTGGCTCAGCAGCTCTCAGGCACATGGGATTCTAAGGACCCCCTTATGGCGTCTTATCATCGTGAAGTTGATGTTGTAGCTGGGTACTTCAAAGGGTATCAGGTGGAGCACATTGACAGAAGGAAGAATGAGGCGGTGGATGCTTTAAGCCGGTTGGGCTCTCAGCGTAAGCCGGTGCCGCCTAACACCTTTCTGGATGTCTTACATAATCCTTCTGTCAAGGTACCTACAGAGGAAGAGCTTGCAGTGCCAGACCCGGAGGCATAGTTGGTGGCTGCACCTCACATCATCCCGGATTGGACATTGCCATATCTGGCTTATATGACCCGGGGAGAACTCCCTGAGGATGAGACCTTGGCGAGAAAAATTGTCAGACGATCCAAATCCATGACAATTGTTAATGGCGAGTTACATCATCTCAGTGTCACGGGTGCGTTCTAGCGTTGTGTGTCGCCTGCAGAGGGTCAAGAGATACTTCGAGAGATCCATGAACGGGATTGTGGTCATCATGTCGGCTCAAAATCTCTGGTGGCCAAGGCTTTCCGTCATGGTTTTTATTGGCTGATCGCTCATGCTGATGTAGAAGATCTTGTTAGCAAATGTGACGGGTGTCAAAAGTTCTCAAGACGAGCTCATGTGCCGGCTCAGGAGTTGAGGATGATTCCAATTACTTGGCCGTTCGCAGTCTGGGGGCTTGACATGGTGGGACCTTTCAAAAGGTCTAAGGATAAAAAAACGCACCTCCTGGTGGCAGTGGATAAGTTTACAAACTGGATTGAGGCAGAGCCGGTTAGTCAGTGTGATGCAGCCACAGCGGTGCAGTTCATCAAAAAGGTGATCTTTCGTTTTGGTTTTCCACATAGCATCATAACTGATAATGGCACTAATCTCTCCAAGGCTCGACAGGAGGCTCTTGACTAGTTGGATGAGGAGCGAGACTTGGCAATAGCCCGCTCGGCGATTTACCAGCAAGACCTTCTTCGTTATCACAGCCGCCGGGTCAGAAGCAGAACATTTTAGGAAGGCGATTTAGTGCTCTGGCTCATCCAGGATCAGACCGATATGCACAAGCTATCCCCTCCTTGGGAAGGACCCTTTGTGGTCAGCAAGAATCTACACAACGGGTCATATTACCTCATCGATATTCGAGAGCACAAGGACTTAGGTAAATTGGAGGAGGAGACCCGCCGGCCGTGGAATATAGCCCATCTTCGGCCTTATTATACTTAAGCCACCGGCTCTTTAGATGTATATATTTTTGACAATGTACATATTATATAAAGTAATAAAGCAGGACCTCTGTCCTTTTTTCACCCTCAAAAAAGTGTATATGTCCTTTTTGACAGGTGGTGGAAACAACCAATAGGGACCGGATCAAATCTAAATCCGGTCTTACCTTTGGTCCGGCTTATGATCATATCTGAATCTAGCCATGGTCATTTGGGGGCTTCCTGTTCAAACATAGGTCGTATCCGAACCAAAGAGAACATAGCTGTCGATACCCACTTGATCGGCATACTTGCCAAGCCAACTTGGGGGCTTCCTGATCATATTTGAATCACAGCTTAACCCCTTTAGGTCTGACGTGGATCGTATAAGAATCAGCGTTATTAAACAAATCCTATGGTCACTTGGGGGCTTCCTGTTCAAACATAGGTCATATTCGAACCAAAGAGAACATAGTTGTCGATACCCACTTGATTGGCATCGCCACGCCACTGGGGGGCTATATGATCGTATCCGAATCTTAGCTTAACCCCTTTGGAACAGTTTACTAATCGTATTCGAATCAGAGGCCTATAAAAGTATTTTTTTATCATTCTGATACCTTGTGGAAAGCATTTTAAAGTGTTTTTTGTCTTGCCGGTTTAATGTTCGTCACACCAGATTATTTAAGTACCAGGTGAACATTATATGAGCCGGGAAGATCATTCAAGGATTGCAGAATAAGGCAAGCAAAATTTACCACACCAAGGAAGTAAAAGCCAAAAATATACAGCCATGGCGGCTTACGAAAAGCGTTAAGTGATAAAAGCATGCACAAAGGCATGATGAGCATTAAGAAGTTATTTCTACCCTATTACATGACTCCCCGAGTCTGAATAGGTGAAGCATTGTATTTTGGCCAAACACCCGGTGATTCACTCCTTCGACGGGCTTGAAGGCTCCGGGTTACCCTTCTCCGCTTCTCTGTCGGCTGTTGTTTCCTGGAAAGTTGATGAAGCCCAATCAATGCCGCTCAAAGCTTCAAATTCAGCTTCATCATCTATTAAACCGGCCGGGTCCACTTCAGGGGCAAAAGTATGCTTACGAATTGGAGGGATGAGGTTGATTTGATCATATGGAGCATTTGGGATTTTCCGGTTGTTGCTGTCATAAGCCGACGCATACTTGCTGAGGTCAGTATCGTTTCCAATAAGGGTGGCCACCGGACGTATGGCCTTAACACAGGCATGGAAGTCATGATCATCAAAGGCATTGTCGTCTTCCTTTAGACTCGGATATCCAAGAGCAAGATCTGTCGGGTCTAGTTCTGGGAGCCATGCTTTTGCCCGGCTCAATGCAGCTACGGCCCCGGCTCTTAAAGATGAATGCCTTAAGTCTTGGATCCGCTGAGGAAGAAAGGCAAGGCTCTTCAAAACATCTTGCAAAAGGCGGGGGTGTGGAGTTGATAAAGCTACAACGGCCAGGGCACGTTGTGTCCCGGAGTATAGCTGTTCCACTAACGTATAAACTGCTTTAAGCTTGATCAGCGTGTTCTGCTTCAGATTGACACTCCTGGAGCCTGTATGTGCACAAGTATAGCGGTAAGGCAGAAGTACTTATTACAATAGTCATTATACGGTTGCCATGTTAAAACTATGTCACAATAACTTACCAAAGATGGCTGAGACCATTTGGGATATTTGCTATTTGAAGTTTGACAGCTCAGTTGTTGCTTCTGCAAGAGATGCTTCGGCTGTTTCGGCCCGAGTCACCAGGGAAACCTTTTCATCAGCCCAAATTTTCCTTTCCGACTCAAAATTCTTCTTTAGTTTCTCATTTTCAGAGACACTAAATTCAAATTTGGAGTTAGCTTTTTGCGTCTCAAGCTCTTGAGTTTCCAGACGACTCTTTAGGGCAGCAAGCTCTGATTCAAATTGACTTATGGCAGCCTGCATTGACACCGGGTTATGGTAAGGATTCTAATAAGGTAAACATTCAAGTCCCAAGCACTTTACAAGTAAAGATACTTGGCACTTGGGGGCTAATGTATGCTGAAAGAAATTTTAACTTTATCCTTCCGGGTCAAACATATTAAGTCTCAAGCACCTTACAAGTAAGGATACTTGACACTTGGGGACTAATGTGTATTGCAAATTTAAAGACTTTATGTTATACCGAGTTGAATAAATTCTTTTTAAGCCGGATCAGTTAACAAGTAAAAGCAGATTTCTAAGTCTATAGCGTATTTGTTCATAAGCAGTAGACTTGGGGGCTGGTACAGTATATATAAGGTTCAGATAAAAGTATATGTTTATACCTCAGATTTATGCTGTATTTGTTTCACCATGTCAATTTCCAGGTCACGGCTATTATGCACTTGTGTCAGATAGCCTGAGACTATATCACCAATGCTTAGGTGAGTATAATCCGCAATGTCCTGCTTGGCTTTTCAGGGTTGGGCAAACTCTTCCTTGGCAGTACATTTGGCAAGGACTGTAGGCCGCCCTGGTTCAACAAATTGGGACTTCACAATCTCAACTTCCGGGTCATTTCTCTTCACCGGGCTAGGAGTCTCCGGGTCACTGGTGTGGAGAATGTTTTCGGTAGGTGGATCAGAGGTTGACACTGGAATATCAGAAGCCGGGTCAGGCTGCGGCTGATGGGTAGCGTTGTCTGGAGCAGACGCATTAATCACCAGTTCAGCCACGACCGGTTCTTCGGACGGCTTATTCTTATTGGCCCGCTTGCTGGGCTTCACTTGCATACTGTTAACAAAAGCAGAAGGATGAATACGCAAGCACGGGTAAGGTAAAAGTGCATAAGTTTACATTACCCGGGAGCAGTTTTGAAAGTCGGCATATTTGACTGCATGGATTCACCAGAAGAAGGAGAGGTATCCTGATAATAGGAGTCAGATGAATTGAGAGGTTGACGAATTAAGCCTGCTAAAGGTAAGACAGAGCATAAATCGGAGATAACCTCAGTCCGACGTTTCCTGGTTACATCAGGTAAGCCGGAGGAGAGTTCTGCATCCATGTTGTTCCGGGTCTGCCTCCGGTTCTCAAGCTGTTGTTGCTTCAAAATAAATTGAGGATCTTGATAAGCAAGTGCATGTGAAAATCTTACTTTCTGGGTCACCCTTCGGGTCTTTCGCCTTGGCAAAGGCTCTGAGTCGGAGGAGATTATAATTACCTCTTCATTGGCTGCTCGACTGTTCCCCGTATCCTCCGGAAAGGATAAAATGTCAGACAGGTGATAATAAGGGACTTAAGAAAATTTAAAGATTACCTCTTCCTCATCCGAAGAGCTATCCTCCAATCTGAGTAAGTCGGAGGCGCTGGGTTTCTTTTTCTTCGAGGTTCCTACCTTGGCGGCTTTCCTTTCAGCTTTCTTGGTCGTTCTGGCTTGTTTGGCAGCTTCATGGTCATATTTGGCTTTCCAAAAGTCATCACCAGCCTATGGAAAAAAAGTTAAAAAATCATGAGTATCAAGAAAGGTATCATGTATCCGTAAACATTTGTTATGGTTGAAACTTACCGCAAGGGCCGGGTTATTCTTGCAAAATGGAAGTAAACCAAAGGCATTGCTCGTCACAGTGCCCTCCTTCAGCAGTGACTGGGTTGTAGCATCCACCACGTCATCTGGTAAGTCGTCAGGGCTATGGCGTTGCGGATTAGTCTTTTCTCCAGTATAAGTACACATTAAGCCGGGACGGCGGCTTAATGGAAGTATTCGCCAAGCAACCCAGACTCGGACCAGATCGGTGCCGTTTAACCCATTTCCCAAGAGAGCTTTAATCTTCCTGATGGTAGGATTGAGAGGCACGCGTTCAAGTGTTGTCAGCTTGTCAGGTAACTGATGGTTAGATTCAAGGCGCAGGGCGCGAAAGCCGGGCAGAGGCTTTTCATCAGCCGGAGAAGTGTCCTGATAGTAGAACCACGTCTGGTTCCAAGATTTGGGGTGAATCGGCAGCTCAGCATATGGGAAAAGATAGTCTCTCCGTCGCTGGATTGATATACCGCCAAGTTCAAGGCTGGGCCCGTTGGCACATTCATTTTGCCGGTTCATATAAAAAAGTTCCCTGAACAAAAGCAGGCTTGGCTCCTCTCCCAGGTACACCTCGCAGAAGACTTGAAAATTGCAAATATTTGACACGGAATTGGTTCTGATGTCTTGAGGTCTAAGGTCAAAGAAATTTAAAACCTCTCTGAATAATTTTGAGCCGGGAGGAGCAAATCCATGGCTCATATGATCTGTAAAAATGATTACTTCCCCTGATTTGGGGTGAGGCTTTTCTTCAGACGGGTCAGGGGCACGGTACGATATGACGACCTTTTTTGGCAGATGCCCAGACTTTACAAACTCAGCTAATTTGCTATTGGTCACTGTGGATGGAACCCAATTGCAAGTTACAGGGGCCTTGGTAGCCTTAGGAGCCATCACATCAATTGGCCTACGGAAAACAAGAAGATCCGGTTCAATTTTAACCCGGGAGGAAAATCTTGATTAAAAGTGGCGGCTTAATGAGGGGCCTAATGATATATGGATGATTGTGAAACAATATTTAAGCTGCTACAAGTATCAAGTGCAATTCAAAAAAATTCCGGGTCGTGAAGAGAAGTCAAGGTTCTGTATCATTTATTTAAGCCGGATACCTCGACAGTTGTATTTCAGGACATTTACCAGAGGAGGTTTTCCGGGTGATGAAGACAAATTTCACAGAGGACAGTTATTACTCTGGATCAAAATATTGCCCTGGAAAGAAATTTTCCTAGACCTAAAAACAAAGCAGAGAAGCTCGTATACTCGAAAAGGGGTTCTACGCAAGGGAAATGAGATCTATTCCTATGCGAGATCAATACAAGTAAGCACCACAGCAGTTCTATGTAGTTTCTATGGTCTAAACAGGGCGTTGGAGGAAAGAACTAGAGAAGGTTTGCGTCGGGCAGTGATGAACACCGACGAACTTGGAAAGAACATAACACAGATCTGAGAAAGGAAATGAGAAGAGCTCACAGATGCGCCGTGGAGGTTCACTGTCGATCTCTGGTCGGAGTCAGGTTGATGCAGCGGCCTGAGTCGGTGATGATGAGGGGGTCGACGGTGGCAGCGGCAGAGCACGAGAGGAGGCAAGAGGAAGAAGACGACTGGGGAAGACCTAGGTCGTTCTACTTATAAAGAGAGGTTGACCGAGCGGGCGCAAAAAACGAGGAGATAACATTCATTCTCGGGATGGTCAGTAAAGACAAAGATCCGTTGAAGATGTGATGTTATAAAAAATAAAGCTTTAAATGAAGATGACGTCACAAAGATTTAACCCGGAGTTAGATAATGACGTCACGGCGGGTTAAAATCCTTCGCGCAAGATAAAAGACTGCAGGGCGGTTCATAAGGTATTTTAAGATTGACATGAACCGGTTCAAATCAATCTGGGCCTAATGTTGGGGATATAACTATTTGTGTAAGCCGCCCAGGAGGGGCCGGGTTACGCAAAGAGGACTCACCAGAGAGAAGCCCAAGACAAAGTATGAAGATGGAAGTTCATAGAGAGCTTAAAGCCCGCAGGCGACTTAAGGCCCGTTGTAGTAACCCGCTGTAATAATATTACTTGTATCATAACATAGACTTAACTAGTCACCGAGTCGGACATTGTTTATGAGCCGGCCGGGACTCTGTAAGCCGCAGGGCGTCGACCCGTGTATATAAGGGGACGACCCACTGGCGGCTTAGGGAAAGAAACAACTCATCGAGAGCCAGACATAGCATATCTCGCTCCCTGGTCATCAAAACATCAATACCAACCCAACTAGACGTAGGCCTTACCTTCACCGTAAGGGGCCGAACTAGTATAAATCCTCTCGTGTCCTTTGTCCCGATTAACCCCTTCAAGCTTCCTAGTTGCGATGGCTCCACAACTAAGTCCTTTCACGAGGACATTTGACGTGACAATTCCACGAAAGGACATGATCTCTGCTTTGACAGGACGTGTCAAGGAAACCGCCTCGCAATACGTGCTGTGGCTGGTTCTGAAAAAACGGTTCGAATAATGACCTAGCCCTAATGGCATGTCACGTCGTCTAAAAGTTGTCAGCTGGAGTATCTTTCTCTCGACGGTGGTATGTGAAGATCATTTTGCAGATCCGGACACGGTCTACGTGTTCGATGGTAACCTTGGAGTATTCAGAGGAGGAACCCGCCTTGCAATGCTGAAGACAAGACTGCGTGCTGGACTCATCGTCATTGAAGCCTGGTTCAGGGGCTACTGAGGGAGTCCTGGATAAGGGGGTATCCGGACAGCCGGACTATATGCATTGTCCGGACTGTAGAAGCGTCAAGATACAAGACTCATGACTTTGGCTCATGTCCGGATGAGACTCACCTTTGCGTGGAAGACAAGCTTGGTGATCCGGATATTATGTTTCCTTCCTTGTAACCGACTCCATGTAAACCCTAGCTCTCCGGTGTCTATATAAACCGGAGAGCATGGTCCTTAGAAGGCCGGTCACAATTACAATGATACCATCATAGGCTAGCTCATAGGGTTTAGCCTCTATGATCTCGTGGTAGATCTACTCTTGTATTCCACATATCTTCAATATTAATCAAGCAGGAAGTAGGGTTTTACCTCCATCGAGAGGGCCCGAACCTAGGTAAACATTGTGTCCCTCGCTTCCTGTTACCATCAGCCTAAGATGCATAGATCGGGACCCCCTACCCGAGATCCGCCGGTTTTGACACCGACAACGCCCTAATGCATGCATGTTCGAGCACACGACGGAACACCACGGTCATGCTCAAGTGCTCAACCTACACGTGCATGCACACACATACTCAGCCAGGGTGAGCTAGTGACCGTATAAACACCGGAAAATGTATATATTAAGCGCAATGAGCATATTATGAAGTCCACTGACCGTATTTTTACAAATATGCAGTGACAGACAGTGTATTTATCTCGTTTGAAATTAAGCCATATTAACCGGAGAGGAGGCAGTATGGACTAGCATTACTATGTTATGTCCCGTCAACTTGCCGAACAAGGAGAAGCTTACAGGACAAGAGAAGCTTGCACGCGGTGGCTCGTAGTACAAGGAGAAACTTTTGACTAATGCAAGCTCTCCTTCGCTCAGGCGGTGCACATGCAACTGTTAATTCGGTGTCAGATTGCCAGAAGCATACACTATACTAGTACTATATTGTTCGACTTCCCGAAGAGGCGAACAACCAAGCGCAAAGTTTACTAGTACTACTACTACTACTACTACTACTATAGTCTATAGAGGTATGTACTATACTACTAGGAACCGGATGGAGGAGCGTCTGCACTCTTATTATATTTTAAAAATGTGATAAATCAATCTTCAACACATTTTGTTCTCTTTGAGGGTTCTCGCATGTGATAATGGAAGTTGATTGCATGGAACACTCACCACAATTCTCTCTTAATTCTGGCTCATATCCTATTACAAATAGGAGCGCTCGATAATGTTTCCTCTTTTTTTCTTATTCAGCATGTAAACAGGTTAGCAAACCGTGCGGCACATCTTTGTGCGAACCGTGCTTGCTGCACTTTGAATGTGGTCGAGAGCTGGCTTGAAGAAACACCTCGCTTCCTTTTTTTTGCGGGGCACCTCGCTTCCTAGTGACCAGTCTCTTTGCTGATCATCCTAAGAATGCTTATATATGAATAAAGCTCTATCATTTACCTACGAAAAAGATTAAGCCATATTAACTAGAAAGGAGGGAGTATGGACTAGCACTACTTTTTGGTGTGTCCCATCAACTCGTAGAACAAGGAGAAGCTTGCAGGACAAGGTGAAGCTCACTTACGCCTTTTGACTAATGCAACCTACCCTCGGCCAGGCGGTGGACATGCATCGGTTCATTTGGTGTCAGATTGCCAGAGGCATACACTGTAGTACCCAACATGCAGAGTACCATCATTGTTCGACTTCACGAAGAGGCGAAGAGCCAAGCACAAGGTTTAGTAGTACAAGTACTACTACTACTAGAACCGCATGGTGGAGCGTCTGTAGTCTTATTTTATTTTAATCTCTGATAAAGTACAAATTTATCCGGGAGAAGGGCAGAAAACGGCAGCCCAATAGTATAGTATTAAAAAATATCGAACATGTAATGATGATATCGATCAACCATGCTCGAATATATCTTGGCCTCCGTGCGAGCCCGTCTGTGTGTTCTCGCTCCTCGTCTCTTTCAAGGAACGGCGGGTTGGCCATTTTGCCATCAATTGAGATCAGTTTGCTCACACTCTGGTCCCACATATTTGTGATATGCCAAGAGGAGGTGCGTTGACCGACTGGCCATACACGTACTTGGTTTTGCACCTTCATACTACTCCTCCCTCCGTCACAGTTTACAGGGCGCGTTTCATTCTGATGCATTTCTCTCAATGCATTTCCACCACCAGAGGGACTTTAGACGTGCTTGGTTTAATGCTCAATTAATTAGGGCATACTAACCACAATCAAGTCCACAATTTTCTCTCGATGTACTACAGAGTGGAGTAAGTGCATGCATGTGTGTACCCGGGGTGGAAGCACTGCATGCATGTGTGTGCAAATTATTTCCACTAGTAATAGGCGTCGTGCTATAACTACCAATGCTATTTTTCAGGCCGATCGTTGGTCGCCTTGGTCCCAAAGTTTTTTTTGTAGCGTGCTCTATAAACAATGACGGATGGAGTAGTATGAGCGGATTCAAACAAGAGCATATTGATGGTTGCCTCTTCCGAGCAACTTACAGTGGGAAAGGTGGGGCTTATGATTTGACTGCTCATTACTCATTATTAATGTGGCGCAACAACCGGGCTGAGTCTCCCATGCGGGTGTGCACTACTCCCTTGGTTCTTAAATATACTCTGGAGTATTTGTCTTTCTAGAGATTTCAACGAGTGACTACATACGAAGCAAAATGAGTGAATCTACACTCCAAAATATGCCCATTGGAAATTTGTAAAAAGACAAATATTTAGGAACGGAGGAGTATAATTTTGTGCATGGCACATGGAGCCGGATGCTGAAGAGGCTTCTGGCAATGCTATCAAGCTTCCAGCATTTGTTTACATAATTGACATACTATACAAATAATTTTCCAGCGGCATGAAATTGTACAATGCTCTGAGCTTTTAGCTTTTGTTTCGTGTGTCTTGCCATCGATGCACTTTCGGAAACAATAAAAACCTAACTTCCTTGCTAATGCATCTCAATGATTAGCAGATCAGAGCTAATATTTACATCACAACTGAAGACAAAGTTGTGAGAAGGTGTTAAATTAAAATTGATCCATGCTTTCATTGGCAGCAACGTCCCCCCGGCTCTGTTTAAATCAACAAGGCATGTTGGGAAAAAAGTAGTTGTCTCGAGCATGCAACATTCTGATCATTTTGTGCAAAGTTCAACTAAAATAGAGCTGAGCATCCCTGTTCCAAAGATATTAAGTGTGATTACGATAATAGAGGGCTGCTAATGAAACAATAAACACACAAATAGAAGTCAGTCACCTTTGCAGTCTCTCTTAAGACTAACTAGTTGGAGAAGATTAGGCTCGGAGTTGGATGAGGAGGATAGAGAAAAACCAAATCTCCCTTTGTGCAGTCGCACTGAAATGTAGAGACGTTGCCTGTGTGACATTTTAGTACAACTGCACAAAACATTCTTAAAAAAATGATTTGTGTAATTCACCAAAAGGTCGCAATAGCAACGAGGTGAAATGGATAGCCCTGTTTGCAAAAAAAAGGTAGACAGGAAACAATTACTAGCCAATAACAGTTGATGACACATGCGACGACAAAAAAGAAGCATATTCCTTGTCCTAAGGGAAGATAAGAACACGGTTGTGTTTGTCTAAAACAGTGTGAGGACGAGATTGCAATATGGAAAGTACGCCGGACGAGCTACATTTTGGGCAAAGAACTATGGAAGATCCACATACAAGATTTTCCACATGCAGCGACATGGGAAGACGGGCAGTGGAGCAAGGCCGGAGGGGATACCTCGGGGTCATCAGGATGTAACTAGGTGAGCGGCAGCGGGCGGGATCTTCCCATACTGCGGCGGTGAGCAGGTGGTGTAGGCCCTACCACGCCGGAGCTTGGTCAGAGAGGACGGCGTGTGCCGCAAATCGGGATGTGCTGCCTCGGCACCGTCGAACGGAGAAACGATGCACATCCTCCCTTTCCGTCGGTAGATGGGATACGGCCGGATCAGTGACCAACGGTGAGAGAGAGAGGCCACCACAGCCTTGTGTGAGATACTCTGAAGAGAGAAAAACCCAGGCAGGTAGGCTCCATTGTATATAGTGGAGCGGAATACCTTTTTCTCCATAAAAATCGTTTTATATTCTGTGTACATGCCATTGAGCGATATAAATTATTTAAAAATAACGCGCCAACGCATCAAGTCGAACTTTGTTTCGTGCACGCGTGGTACATGACCTATGTAGGTAAACAACTGCTACACGCGTTCAAATTAGCACGTGGGCTGCCATTTCATACAGAAATGAGATCCACCGTGTACCCGCGCGGGCGTGGTTTGGCACGAAGCATGAGTACGTGCACCTATTCTCTTCGTGTACGTACACCACCTACGTGGGGTTGTGTGAGAGATATACAAACATAGAGAGATATAGTGTGTGGGTTCGTGAATGTTTTGGGGGGGGGGGTCAAAAAAAATGTAACATATGCAATGTGTGTGAAATAGAGTCCTGGATATATTACATATATAGAGGGGGCGATCCACGAGAAGAGAGTTGAGGTATCATCGGCTTGAGGTATCCATAGAATCTAAGAGAGAGTTGATGTGTGTGTGTGTGCGCGCGTGCAATCGATAAAGAGTGCCATCGAATTTGTGTGTGCCCATGTCAAAGATATAGAGTGGCTGGCCTACTTGGAATGTGAGAGGGGACAGGTGCAGTTTGTCTCTGTGGCATGGATACCTACCTACATCGCTCGATTATCGGTGTGTGGTGGGGGAGGCCTAATTAACTATAGAGGTACAATGGCTGGTATATGTGTTGATGAGGAGAGAGACCTACCTTATGTATTAAGCGAGATCGATCGGCATCCATGCATATGCGTAGGAGAGGAATAAGGTTGGGAGAGAGACAGAGCTAGAGTGTTGGAGGGGGTGGTAGTGGAGTTGCTTCTAAAAATGGTGGGGGTGGCTTGCTAGACAAACGGAGGGCACGCCTGCAATATCAATAAGAGAGGGGATGGCTACCTATCTGTGCACGTTCGTGTGAGAGACGGGTCAGGAGGCATGCACGAATGATGAGGGGGGAAGATATGGTTGTGGTAAGCATACATAACTACATAAGAAGATCAATCGTCCTTTGTTAGAGAAAGGAGAGACATAACTTGTGAGGTACGTCGATCGATGGGTGGGGGGAAAATAGTTAAAGTCGACCTAGGTATATGTTGGGAGATCGATCGGTATACATGCATGTATGTGTTAGAAGCAAATAAGTCACGGGGAGAAGGATAGAGAGAGAGGTATGCATCTAGGAGGTGGTGCGAGAGGCATACTATATCGAGGGGGAAGGAGTGTGCGAGTACGAGATCGATGAAAAGAGTGGTGGGAGTGATGCATGGACGGTGATAAGAGAAGAGGGGAAGCTTGTGTTTGTGGTAGGCACACCTGGCTAGAGAGGCATATCGATCAATGTGTGCCGTAAAGGAGCTGGGGGGGCCTACACACACCATGGTTGAACGGCCTAAAGTGAAAAGATGAATTTGAGCGATGGAGCTAGAGAATGCTGAGGGAGGGTGAGAGGGATGTGGGCGTGTGCATGCACGAGAGAAAGTTAGCGCTAGCTACAAAGATAAGAGGATTGTGTGGGTGTAAAAGACGAATAGAGATCATAATTCATTATAAAAAGCGAATTCAGATATTTGAAGAATTTATCATAGTGTTTTAAACCGACGCATGTGTGAATATATATAACGGTGATACACATGGTGTGGTTATGAACATGTTATACTACATATAATATATTTTATCTCTATTCTTATAAAAAAACAGAGTAGTTGATGATGGTGTGCCTGCCATCCTACAATATAGGTCATCCGATTTATATCTGACGGATAGGAAGGAAACTATGGCAATTTTGAAAAAAGATACCCACGCCCATCTCCATATTTGCAAATAAGGCCTCGCCTTGATCATGTTGATGTTCCGTGGAACGCATGGGCATCTTGCTAGTACTACATATAATATATAGAACATTGATTATAATTTGGGCTAATGTGTGGCTTTTGCAGCTCAGGGCTAAATACTTGTCATAATGTAGGGGGCGGGGCACTATACTTTGTGTGATAAACACGGTGTACGTATGGAACATGGTTTAGATTATGAATATATAGTTAGTACATCAAATGTACTATTATCTGGAATCAACATCAAGTGTATTCAAAATATTGAATTCGAGTTCATATAGTACACATATTTCATATCTATCTCTATAGTAATCATGTGGTGTGTTGTTAAGGTAATACACGAATGATGGTTGAAGTTGGCAACAATCATGCTTGTAGATTCTTATTGAAATAGAGAAACGAATTCAAATTTAGTTCGAATTGCAGTGGTAGTATAAACATTTGGAATGCACTAAAATGTTGGTATGAGTAGGTTACACGCATTATACAGCCAGCGAAAAAATTTAATTGGACATAACATGGATTCATACTCCCTCCTTCCATCTATATACAGCCTAATGCGTTTTTAAGACCGCCTTTGACTATTGACAAGATTAATAGTACATGACATGCACAATGTGAAAATTATATCGTTGAAAGCTCCTTCCACACACGAATTTAACGGTGTGCTTTATGTAAGTTGCATGTCATATATTATTGCTCTAATATTTGGTCAATTTTGTCCTTGAAAAACGCATTAGGCCCTATATAGATGGAAGGATGGAGTAGCTTTGAATAGCATTTGTATAGTAAAACGGGACAAGACTCTGTCTTTGTGTGGTGTGAATAGTTTTATTTTTTTCATTTTTTTGGTTGAGGGAAGTGTGAATTGATTTGGTACGTATAAGTACAATATTACACGTTAGGCTTGTCCCTAAAATCGAACCCGCGCCTTGTTATATCCCGAAAATTCAGATATTGTGCTCCCAAAACTGGCACCTTCACAACCCGTGCCTTGCTATCCCGAAATTACAACGCGCGCGAAAACTCCCTCCATTTGCCAAATCCCGACACGTGAAATCCCCCTTCTAACCCTGAGTCGAAAGGGCCGCTAGTTCAAATCGGTGGGGGTACTTTTGTAACACACCCTGCATTTTGGACAAGCGCATCCCTAAGTCATGGTCCCCCCCTCCCATTGCCTTCTTTTCGCCATGCGAAATCCCAGGTCGCCATAACCTCTCTGCTCCGGCCGCGAAACCCCACCCTCCTCCGTCCGCCACCTCACCGCTGCCCAGCCGGAGCCTCTTCCCCGACGATGGCGTCCACCGCAACAGCTCGACGTCCCTCGTCCACCTCCCCGGATGAGGATCCGTCGTCCATCTCATCGTCCCGCCGGTTCAGCCGCCCCGTTCTCCACCTCCAAGGAGCTGCTCCGACGATCGCCTCGTCTATCGCGGCTGCTCCATCCCCACAGCACCGCCTTAACCTGCTCCATCAGAACCGCAACATCCTCACCGACTCTTGGACGAAGCCGAGGCCTACTCGGTGCCACCAAAGAGGCTGTACACTCATCGCATCACACCTTCTCCTTAACTCGACCTCCCGGCATCGACGGTGCTCCATCCCGCACCCCCATGGAGAGGCTACCTCGAAGCCGGCGCCGTGGGCGACATCTCCACGATGGCTCTCCCCCAGTGCCAGGCCCCTTCGGCGGCTGATGACCCACAAGTGTAGCGGATCGCAACAGCTTTCGAGGGTAAAGTATTCAACCCAAATTTATTGATTCGACACAAGGGGAGCCAAAGATTATTCTTGAGTATTAGCAGTTGAGTTGTCAATTCAACCACACCTGGATAACTTAGTATCTACAGCAAGGTATTTAGTAGCAAAGTAGTATGATAGTAATGGTAATGGTGGTAAAAGTTAAAGATAATAATAGCAATATATTTGGTGTTTTGTAGTGATTGTAACAGTAGCAACGGAAAAGTAAACAAGCAAAGAACAATATATGAAAAGCTCGTAGGCAATGGAACAGTGATGGATAATTATGCCGGATCCGATTCCTCATGTAATAGCTATAACATAAGGTGACATAGAACTAGCTCCAATTCATCAATGTAATGTAGGCATGTATTCCGTAAATAGTCATACGTGCTTATGGAAAAGAACTTGCATGATATCTTTTTTCCTACCCTCCCGTGGCAGCGGGGTCCTAGTGGAAACTAAGGGATAGTAAGGCCTCCTTTTAATAGAGAACCGGACCAAAGCATTAACACATGGTGAATACATGAACTCCTCAAACTACGGTCATTACCGAGAAGTATCCCGATTATTGTCACTTCGGGGTTATCGGATCATAACACATAATAGGTGACTATAGACTTGCAAGATAGGATCAAGAACACACATATATTCATGAAAACATAATAGGTTCAGATCTAAAATCATGGCACTCGGCCCTAGTGACAAGCATTAAGCATAGCAAAGTCATAGCAACATCAATCTCAGAACATAGTGGATACTAGGGATCAAACCCTAACAAAACTAACTTGATTACATGATAAATCTCATCCAACCCATCACCGTCCAGCAAGCCTACGATGGAATTACTCACGCACGGCGGTGAGCATCATGAAATTGGTGATGGAGGATGGTTGATGATGACGACGGCGACGAATCCCCCTTTCCGGAGCCCCGAACGGACTCCAGATCAGCCCTCCCGAGAGAGATTAGGGCTTGGCGGCGGCTCCGTATCGTAAAACGCGATGAAACTTTCTCTCTGATTTTTTTTCTCCCCGAGATGGAAGATATGGAGTTGGAGTTGAGGTCGGTGGAGGCCCAGGGGGGCCACGAGATAGGGGGGTGCGCCCTACAGGGGGGGGGCTATCTCGTGGACAGGCCCTGAGCCCCCTGGTGTATTTCTTTCGCCCAGAAATTCTTATTAATTCCAAAGAGTGCCTCCATGGATTTGCAGCTCATTCTGAGAACTTTTCTTCTCTACAAATAAAACAACATCATGGTAGTTCTGCTGAAAACAGCGTCAGTCCGGGTTAGTTTCATTCAAATCATGCAAGTTAGAGTCCAAAACAAGGGCAAAAGTGTTTGGAAAAGTAGATATGTTGGAGATGTATCAACTCCCCCAGGATTAAACCTTTGCTTGTCCTCAAGCAATTTAGTTGATAAACTGAAAGTGATAAAGAAAAACTTTTACAAACTCTATTTGCTCTTGTTGTTGTAAACATGCAAAGCCATCATTCAGGTTTCAACAATATTATAAACTAACCATACTCACAATAACACTTAGGTGTCACAATTACTCATATCAATAACACAATCAGCTAGCGACTCATAATAATAAAACTCGAAGGACAACACTTTTTCAAAACAATCATAACATGATATAACAAAATGGTATCTCGCTAGCCCTTTCTGAGACCGCAAAACATAAATGCAGAGCACCTTTAAAGATTAAGGACTGACTAAACATTGTAATTCATGGTAAAAGGGATCCAGTCAAGTCATACACAATATAAACCAATAATAATGAATGCAAATGACAGTGTGCTCTCCAGCGGGTGCTTTTTAATAAGAAGGGTGATGACTCAACATAAAAGTAAATAGATAGGCCCTTCGCAGAGGGAAGCAGGGATTTGTAGAGGTGCCAGAGCTCGATTTAAAACAGAGATTGAATAAAATTTTGAGCGGCATATTTTCGCTATCAACGCAACAACTATGAGATGGATGTATCTTCCATACTACAAGCATTATAGGCAGTTCCCACGCAGAATGGTAAAAGTTTATACTCCCCCAACCACCAACAAGCATCAATCCATGGCTTGCTCGAAGCAACGAGTGCCTCCAACTAACAATAGCCCTGGGGGAGTTTTGTTTAATTATTTCGATTTGCTTTGATATTTTTGGATCATGGGACTGGGCATCCCAGTTACCGGCCCTTTCTCGTGAATGAGGAGCGGAGTCCACTCCTCTGAGAATAACCCACCTAGCATGGAAGATATAGGCAGCCCTAGTGGAAACATGAGCGGCTAGAGCATACAAAACAGAATTTTATTTGAAGGTTTGGAGTTTGGCACATACAAATTTACTTGGAACGGCAGGTAAATACCGCATATAGGAAGGTATGGTGGACTCATATGGAACAACTTTGGGGTTTAAGGAGTTTGGATGCACAAACAATATTCCCGCTTAGTACAGGTGAAGGCTAGCAAAAGACTGGTAATCGACCAACTGAGAGAGCGACAACAGTCATAAACATGCATTAAAACTAGTTCACACCAAGCACAAACATGAGTAGGATATAATCCACCATGAACATAAATATCGTGAAGACTATGTTGATTTGATTCAACTACATGCATGAACATGTGCCAAGTCGAGTCACTCAATTCATTCAAAGGAGGATACCATCCCATCATATCACATCATAATCATTCTAATAGCATGTTGGCACGCAAGGTAAACCATTATAACTCATAGCTAATCAAGCATGGCACAAGCAACTATAATCTCTAAGTGTCATTGCAAATATGTTTACTTCATAATAAGTTGAATCAGGTACGATGAACTCATCATATTTACGAAAACAAGAGAGGTCGAGTTCATACCAACTTTTCTCATCTCAATAAGTCCATCATATATCGTCATTATTGCCTTTCACTTGCATGACCAAACGATGTGTATAATAAAAAGAGTGCATGTGCATTGGACTAAGCTGGAATCTGCAAGCATTCAACTCAAGAGAGAAGTAAAATAATATGGGCTCTAGATTAAATAAACAATCATGCATATGAGAGCCACTAAGCATTTTCAATATGGTCTTCTCGACCCCTAAAGGAAAGAAAAGTAAATAAAACTATTTACACGGGAAAGCTCCCAACAAGTAAAAGAAGAATAAGAAATCTTTTTGGGTTTTCGTTTTAATTTCTACTACAAGCATGGAAATTAAACTCACTATTTTTTTGGTTTTTCTTAAGGTTTATCAAACACACAAGAAGAAAACTAGAAAAAGGAAATTTAAACTAACATGGATAATACAAAGAAAGAGTATGAACACCGACGACTAGTGTATGAACATGAATGTAAAGTCGGTGAGAAATGCGTACTCCCCCAAGCTTAGGCTTTTGGCCTAAGTTGGTCTAATACCAGGGACCGCCTGGCTGATATCCATAAGTGAAACCGGGGTTGTACTGAGATGCAGCGGCAACCGCCTCCTGAGATGCAGCGTGTTGGCGAGCTGCCTCCACTCCCCTGTCATATTCAACTGCTTCCTCCCTGGTGACAACATATCTTCCTTTTGCCTGATAATCGAAAAGGTAGGGGGCAGGAAGAGTAATAGGGACGATGTTGCGTCTGTCATAGATTAGTCGATAATGAAGGAATTGTTCATTCCTCTCAAGAAAATGATGATTAAACATAGCTTCTTTATCCAAATAAACAGGGGGTAAAATCATTTCCCCCTCTCGTGGGGCTATACCAAGAAAATTAGCCACACGGGTTGCATAAATTCCTCCAAATAAAATTCCCTTTCTACTATTATTCTACAACCTACGTGCAAGTATTTCCCCCAAGTTATAACCTTTAAAACCTAACACAGCACTCTTGAGGATAATCAGATTAGGGACACACATGTGACATGCTTCATCCTTACCATTAATACATCTACCGATGAAGAGAGCAAAATGATGTATAGCAGGAAAATGAATGCTCCCTATGGTAGCTTGTGCTATGTCCCAAGATTCTCCCACAGTAATACTAGCAAGGAAATCTCTAAATTCAGATTTGTGAGGATCATTAATATTACCCCACTACGGGAGTTTGCAAGCAGTTGTAAAATCCTCTAAATCCATGGTATAAGATGTATCATAAATATCAAATATGACACTGGGAGAATTACACGTACAGTTATATTTAAACCTCCGTACGAAGGAATCAGTCAATTGATAGTACTGGGGACACTTATCTTGTAGGAAGTCCTCCAGCTCGGCATTACGCACATACGCGTCAAATTCCTCCTTGAAGCCTGCTTTGACCATAAAATCATCGGATGGCCACTCACAAGCTCGTATATCTGCGTTCCTCGACAATTCAACATCTTGCTCACGTATAGAAATCCTGGGCCCTTTCTTCACGGAAGAACCACCTTGGTACATTCTTCTAAGCATATTTCTTTTTCTGAAAATTTCTGAAATTTTAGTAACTTCAAAATAAAAGTGAATAAAACTTAACAAGATTGATAGCAACTACTCCTACAACTGCCTAGAGCCTATATCATGCATTAGAATTGCTTGGAACCTCATAAATTTAACATGAAAGCTCAAGAACAGGGTCACCAAGGCAGCAAGGATTTGCAATGAATAAAGCACTAGAACAAAAACTAATTGGACCAATGGAGGAGTAACATACCAAGCAACAATCTCCCAAAGCAGTTTTGTGAACTGAGCTTTGAGCAAGGAGATCAAAAATCGCAGCAAAACGAGCTAGAACTCGTGCTTGAGCTGGATGGGGATTTTTTGGGTAGAAGATGGAGTGTGTGGGTGCTGGCATAAGTGGAGGGGAGCTACCAGGGGCCCATGAGATAGGGGGCGCGCCCTATAGGGGGGCGCGCCCTCCACTCTCGTGGCCTGGTGCTTGCCCCTCCTGCAGTGTTTTCAGTGCCTAAAATCCTCAAATAATCCATAAAAAATCATACTAAATTTGCAGGGCATTTGGAGCACTTTTATTTTCATACTATTTATTTATTGCACAGATAAATCAGAAAACAGATGGATAATACTATTTTTGCTTTATTAATCTAAATAACAGAAAGTAAAAAGAAAGTACAGAAGGTTGTGCCTTCTAGTTTCATCCATCTCATGATCATCAAAATGAATCCACTAACAAGGTTGATCAAGTCTTGTTAATAAACTCATTCCGAATAACACGGAATCAAAGAAATTTCGAAGTGACACTAAGTTACCTCAACGGGGATATGAAAGTCCCCAACAATAAGAATATCATACTTTTTCTTGACAATAGGGAGAGGAAATTCAAAACCTCCAATAATAATTGATGGAATTTTCTCAATAGTATTTATGCTATGAACTTGGATTTGCTTCCTCGGAAAATGTACCGTATGCTCATTTTCGTTAACATGAAAGGTGACATGGACCTTGTTGCAATCAATAACAGCTCCTGCAGTATTTAAAAAGGGTTTGCCAAGAATAATAGACATACTATCATCCTTGGGAATATCAAGAATAACAAAGTCTGTTAAGATAGTAACATTCGCAACAACAATAGGCACGTCCTCACAAATGCCGATAGGTATAGTAGTTGATTTGTCAGCCATTTGCAAAGATATCTCAGTAGGTGTCAACTTACTTAATTCAAGTCTACGGTACAAGGAAAGAGGCATAACACTAACACCGGCTCCTAAATCACATAAAGCAGTTTTAACATAATTTCTTTTAATAGAGCAAGGTATAGTGGGTACTCCAGGATCACAACGTTTCTTAGGTATTCCACCCTTAAAGGTATAGTTGGCAAGCATGGTGGAAATCTCAGTTTTAGGTATTTTCCTCTTATTAGTGACGATATCTTTCATATATTTAGCATAAGGGTTTGTTTTAAGCATATCAGTTAAGCGCATGCGTAAGAAAATAGGTCTAATCATTTCAGCAAAATGCTCAAAGTCCTCATCATCCTTTGTCTTGGATGGTTTAGGAGGAAAGGGCATGGGTTTCTGAACCCATGGTTCTCTTTCTCTACCATGCTTCCTAGCAACAAAATCTCTCTTATCATAATATTGGTTTCTTGATTGTGGGTTATCAAGACCAACCACAGGTTCAATTTCTATTTCATTGTTATTACTAGGTTGAGCATCTACATGAACATCATTATTAGCATTATCATCAGGTTCATGTTCGTCTCCGGATTGTGTTTCAGGATCAGAGAAAGAAGTATCATTAGGATTCTCAGGTGTTTCTTCATTAGGTTCACTAGAAGTTTGCAAAGTCCTATCATTCTTATTTTTCTTCTTCTTAGAAGAACTAGGAGCATCTAGATTATTATTCTGAGAATCTTGTTCAATTCTTTTAGGGTGGCCTTCGGGATACAAAGGTTCCTGAGTCATTCTACCAGTTCTAGTAGCCACTCTAACAACAAAGTCATTTTTTATTATTTAATTCAGCAAGCAATTCATTCTCAGCCTTAAGTACTTGTTCATATTGAGTAGCAATCATGGAAGCATGTTTGCTAGTGAGTTTAAGTTCACTTTTAACTCTAGCTACATAATCATTCAAGCATACTATCGTATGAGCATTATTCTTCAATTTCTACCAACATAATCATTGAAATTTGCTTGTCTATTCATGAATTCATCAAATTCATCTAAGCAAGGGCTATGAAATTTAGTAGATGGGATTTCATCTTTATCATATCAATAGAGAGAATTTACCTTTACTACCTGTGTCGGGTTATCAAGACAATGTGTTTCTTCAACAGGTGGTATATTAAGACCATGTATTTCTTCAATAGGAGGTAAATTCTTAACATCTTCAGCTTTAATACCTTTTTCTTTCATTGATTTCTTTGCCTCTTGCATATCTTCAGGACTGAGAAATAGAACACCTCTCTTCTTCGGAGTGGGTTTAGGAATAGGCTCAGGAGTTGGCTTAATTGGTTCGGGGATTTCCTCGGGAATTAGCTTAGGAAGAGTCAAATTATTCTCATTAGTCAACATATTATTCAATAATATTTCAGCTTCGTCGACTGTTCTTTCCCTGAAAACACAACCAGCATAACTATCCAAGTAGTCCTTGGAAGCATCCGTTAGTCCATTATAGAAGATATCAAGTATTTCATTTTTCTTAAGTGGATGATCAGGCAAAGCATTAAGTAATCGGAGAAGCCTCCCCCAAGCTTGTGGGAGACTCTCTTCTTTGATTTGCAGAAAATTATATATTTCCCGCAAGGCAGCTTGTTTATTATGAGCAGGGAAATATTTAGCATAGAAGTAATAAATCATATCCTGGGGACTACGCACACATCCAGGAGCAAGAGAATTATACCAAGTCTTAGCATCACCCTTTAATGAGAACGGAAATATCTTAAGGATATAAAAGTAGCGAGATCTATCATCATGAGTAAACGGGGTAGCTATATCATTCAACTTGGTAAGATGTGCCATAACAGTTTCAGATTCAAGGCCATAAAAGGATCGAATTCTACCAAAGTAATAATTTCAGGATCAACAGAGAATTCATAATCCTTATCAGTAACACAGATAGGTGAAGTAGCAAAACCAGGGTCAGGTTTCATTCTAGCATTAAGAGATTGCTGGTTCCATTTAGCTAATAGTTTCTTAAGATCATATCTATCTTTGCAAGCAAAAATAGCTTCAGCAGCTTCTTTATTCATAACATAACCCTCAAGAACAACAGGCAATACATAATCATTGGGAGAATTTTCATCATCACTATCATCAATAATAGCATCTTCAGTAATTTCATTCTCTCTAGCCCTAGCAAGTTGTTCATCAAGCAATTCACCTAATGGCACAGTAGTATCACGCACAGAAGTGGTTTCATCATAAGTATCATGCAAAGCAGAAGTGGCATCATCGATAACATGCGACATAGCAGTAACAGGTTTAGGTGTCGCAAGCTTATTAATAACAGAAGGAGAATCTAGTGCAGAGCTAGATGGCAGTTCCTTACCTCCCCTAGTAGTTGAGGGATAGATCTTGGTTTTAGCGTCTTTCAAGTTCTTCATAGTGATCAACAGATATAAATCCCAAGTGACTCAGAGAATAGAGCCATGCTCCCCGGCAATGGTGACAGAAATTAGTCTTGATGACCCACAAGTGTAGGGGTTCGCAACAGCTTTCGAGGGTAAAGTATTCAACCCAAATTTATTGATTCGACACAAGGGGAGCTGTCGGTGTCAAAACCGGCGTATCTCGGGTAGGGGGTCCCGAACTGTGCATCTAGGCGGATGGTAACAGGAGACAAGGGACACGATGTTTTTACCCAGGTTCGGGCCCTCTCGATGGAGGTAAAACCCTACTCCTGCTTGATTAATATTGATGATATGGGTAGTACAAGAGTAGATCTACCACGAGATCAGAAAGGCTAAACCCTAGAAGCTAGCCTATGGTATGATTGTTGTTCGTCCTACGGACTAAAACCCTCCGGTTTATATAGACACCGGAGAGGGCTAGGGTTACACAGAGTCGGTTACAATGGGAGGATATCTACATATCCGTATCGCCAAGCTTGCCTTCCACGCCAAGGAAAGTCCCATCCGGACACGGGACGAAGTCTTCAATCTTGTATCTTCATAGTCCGGGAGTCCGGCCAAAGGTCATAGTCCGGCCATCCGGACACCCCCTAATCCGGGACTCCCTCAGTAGCCCCTGAACCAGGCTTCAATGACGATGAGTCTGGAATGCAAATTGTCTTCGGCATTGCAAGGCGGGTTACTCCTCTGAATACTTCATAGAAGATGTTTGAACACAAGGATAGTGTCCGGCTCTGCAAAATAAGTTCCACATACCACCGTAGAGAGAATAATATTTACACAAATCTAATCTGTTGACGTATTTTGTACCGTGACATCATGCCACGGCCAAGCCTTTATTCAAGTCATTTTACTGTCCCACCTCAGCGCGTTTAGTGAGGCGGTTTCCTTGGCACGTCTTGTCAAAGCAGAGATCGTGTCCCCTTATTCCGGGATTCTCATCAATACGGGCGTGGGTAACCCAACCGTGCCATTGGTATGTATCCTTAATCGACAGTGAGTCCCAAACGGTCACAG
This sequence comes from Triticum aestivum, assembly GCF_018294505.1. Taxonomy (NCBI): domain Eukaryota; kingdom Viridiplantae; phylum Streptophyta; class Magnoliopsida; order Poales; family Poaceae; genus Triticum; species Triticum aestivum. Next base: position 27,857,033 of record NC_057804.1, on the reverse strand, counting down.
GGAGGGCTCTTGGAATTCAACCTCTTTATAAAGAGACCAAGGCTCGACTCCTCCCTGTCAATCCCGATCAAATCCGCCCCTCGCCTTGAGTTCCAACACCCAAAGCTCCAGATTCAGGCGCTTCAGACCTTCGACAATGTCCGGATCCGACCTTCAAGGACGGTGGATGCCTTCCTCCGTTACGGAAGAAGACATGCGAAAGCTGATAGATGCCAGGTATCTAGGCGAAATCTCGCATAGGCTGCCTGCTCAAGGGCATGTTATTCCCACTCCCAAGCCCGATGAGAGCATGGTGTTCATGTATCAGTTCCTTCGGGGGCTAGCTTCCCGATTGATCCCTTCGTAAGGGGGCTCATGTTTTATTACGGGCTAGAATTTCACGACTTGGCTCCGGAGTCCACCCTCCAAATCTCATCGTTCGTTGTCGTGTGTGAGGCCTTCCTCCATATTACCCCTCACTTCGGATTGTGGCTTAAGACCTTCAAGGTAGAACCGAAGACGATCGAGGGGCAGCACGCAGAGTGCAGAGGTGTTGTTATAAGCAAGATTGCCGATAATCCATGGCCCGAGGGCTCTTTTCAAGAGGAGTTCGGCTTATGGCAACGAGAGTGGTTTTATATCATAGCTCCCAGTGGCACCACATGGGTGGCGCCACCTATTTTTCGCTCGGGTCCCCAACCACGACTAGCGTCATGGGACAATAAAGGGCTTACCTGGGGGCCGTCCAAGGACGTCCCCCTTCTGCAGGGCCGCATTTGAGATCTCCTAGAAAGAGATATCAATCCGGCCGTAGTAACGCAGGTTATGCTGATTCGCCACATACTGCCCTACAAACATCGCCCCCTCCGCCTGTGGGAATTTAATCCGGAAGGACCGCGAGCCCTCCAACATTTTATGGGCGCGACACCCATGGAGATGTATAAATTGTTCTTCGGATCACAAGCAATGTGTTCGGATTCGTCAGAGGACGCGGGTCTGAGCTGCAATCACCCGGACACTCAAGTAAGTAGCCCTGTACCCGGACACGTTATCCGTATATTTATCATAAAATTACCCTTAAAAGAGTTATCCTTCAAACAGGAGTGGATAGTGAAAGCAAAGCTTATCAGGTGTCCGGCCCCCCTCCCTGAGACCACGCCGGATCCCGTGTTAACCAGGATGCTGGAGGTTGTGCCTTCAGAAGAAGGCAAAGAGGGGAACCAAGAAGCTACCGCCTCCGCGAAGGAGGCTGTTAGGAAAGGAGGAATCGAGAATTCCTCTAACCAGGGAAAGAAGAGGACCGCCTCTGAAGACCCGGAGGCGATGGCCTCAAAGCGGGGGAAGAAATCTTCATCAGAGGGTCCGGCGTCGGAGGGTGCCCTGGCCGCATTGCGCCCCCAAGGGGATCAGCTCTCCACCGAGCCGTAAGTAAAGAGAGGGGTTTTAAAATGAGAGACATCCTTGTTTTATTTCTGAGGAAGATAACCGAAACTTTACCTTGCAGTTCGGATCTCAACCCTTCTCAGCAGAGCTCATCTTCAGGGGATCATCGTCCGGAGATGATGGAGAGAGGAACGCCTCCCCCAGCTGTACTATCTTGTGAGGCGGGCGACCCTGAGGTGTCCTCTCGGAGGGTTTCTCCGAATCTAGCCTTCGAAAAAGGTCTTCGGACGAGTCCGGCACCGTCCGGTGCACGGTCGGAGGAGCTGAAGGATCTGCTCGGGCAAGCGTCTATCTCAGAAGAACACCGTGTGTTGATGAACACCGTGATTAGAAGGATTTCATCCGCGGAAAGCGGATTGTACGAGGCCGCCAGGAGTTTACTGACAGGTTTTGAGGTACGCGAAAGGATGTACCTTTTGACAGATCTGCATATATAAAATGCGCCCTGTATAGATAGTAGCCCCTGAGACTCTGTGCGTTGTCAAAAATGATGGCGCGTGGAGGATCATAATCCCAGGTATAATATGTCGCCTTTCCTATGTAGGTGGCTAAGAGTTCGGTGGCTAGCTGGACTGATGAATTTGCCGATCTAAAGCGGCAACTTGACGTGGAAGATGCCGACATCACCCTTCTCAACAAGCGACTGGACGAGGCACAAGGTATGTAATGTCTCCGAAGACATCTGGTAAGAGGAGCTTGATGCCCGTACCTTATAACATGTGTGCTTAATGAAGATGGTGCCCCTGCCATCGAGAACCTTCGGGCAGAACTTGCCCGAGCCAAGGAGCAGGCCAGGAAAAGCGATGCGGCTTCCTTAAAGGCGGCTGAAGAGCTAAAAGCCGAACAGGCTGCTCACTGCCAGAGCAAGAAGGAAATGGCCGAGATGGCTATAGAATTGAAAACTGCTACTGACCGCTGCAAGCTTCTTGAAAAAGAAGATAGGGTGGCACAGAAGGACCTAGAGAAGGTCACTGCCGAGGCCAAGGATACTCGCTCTGCGACGAGAGCGATGAAGGAGGAGCTACGTCAGGCCAGAGATATCACGGCTGGAAAGCCCTATATGCTGCGGATGAAGTTCGAGGATTCTAAATATGCTCCATTGGACCGGAAGTGGAGTGCGGAGAATATTTACCTGGATTTGGCAGCGAGTGCCGCGGACGCGGCCGAACACTTCCGCGATCAAAATGACCACGAGGTGGAAAAGCTTTTTTGGTCACAGTTCCACAATCCAGGGCGTCCACTTTCCGTATCCGATCATTTGGCCGCATGGGCGGAGCTGAATAGGTTATCCGGACTCGCCATGAAGCATGTCGTGAGTCATCTGTGGCCGAAAGGGCCCGAGCCGAAGAGTTATTTTAGCTTGGTGCAGCAGTTCCTTGGTGCGGTGCCGCATATTGATGCAATGAAGAGGTCGGCGCGCATAGAGGGTGCAAGATGGCTCTTGCCCGTGTCAAGACATACTGAGCGAAGATGAAGGCCAGTGCTGTGGCATCCAAAGATTCGGACGAAAGCCGAGTACCTGCCGAGCACTATTTTGAGGAAGTTCTGCAGGGCGCTCGTTTAATAGAGACGCAATGCTCGAAGGATGTTATGTTCGAATAACGTGTATTGTTGTAAAACAATGTTTTGATGGAATATAAAAGCTTTTTATACTTGTGCTTTCAAGAATTAGAATACCTCTTGTGCGGCCGTTAATGTATATGTGTATATAACCTGAAAGATGGCAGTCGTTGGCTTCAGCCCCCACGCATATAATGCGGGGGTGTTCGGAGAAGGCGCATTTTCACACTTGATCCAATGTCTTGGTCCTATAAAGGAGGTGATAGCGCGGCGAACTAGGCAACCGGACTATAATGCTTTATCACTTTCACTTAGCCATAGGAGTTTGACAGTGGGGCTACTATATAGCCCCTAGGGGCACCGCGCTCACCTGAATTCAGGGCGCGTGTGTGCCTGACCGGGAAACGGACCTTTGTTAATGCGGAGGAATCCTAAAGATTCCGGCAAGTCATCGAGTGGTTGACCAGTCTCTCGCTATATCATGACAGTCAGTTTTCGGCTTTCTCTACTGAGGTGCTCGCCTGGTCGAACCGGGGCACAATCGCAGTAGTTCTCCTGGTGTCGCTTTAGCCGATAGAGCGGAACATAAGGCAGCAAAACACAGGAGCCGGGCAAACCCAACATTTGACCAAAGACATGATTCGGAGCTAATGCATATAAGGCCAAACTCGTGACACCGAACACTCCCTAAGGTATTCGGTCTTTATGAAAATGGGCTGAATAAAAGCCCTTGGTAAGAAGCCCCTAGTGTCCAGGTAGGCGCAAAATTCTGGCGTGGCCACATGCCAAGACGCCATCCTCCTCCTCAGTTATAACAAAAAACCGGGGGATCTTATCAACAAGAGACAGTAAAAAAAGGTTTACGCAGGGTCTTAATCTGAAAAGACTCCTTGAAACGGGTCCCTACTGCACGTCTGGGCATGTGTCTCCGTTGTGCCGTATCCTGGACGGGTGTAGCACGGTGTTCATCTGTAAAAGAGAGGAACTTAGTTGAAAATAATCGTGCGAGAAATCTATGTTATATTAAATCAACAAAGTATAATACAGAAAATGGGTAGAATTGAGCTTTATTGTCTCTTGGTGTAAACGCGTGGAGCCCCTTGGACAGGGGTATGCGGCTAGTAAGCCTTTGTATGTTTACACCGGACTTGTCGAGCCATGTCCGGGGTCTTGAACGACCTGTTTAGGAGCTTTAACTAGTAAAGCTGGTTTAGTGTGCGGCTGTCAAGGCAGCCGCACCATCGTCCGCGCTCGAGGAACACTCGATATTTCCCTTTAATGAGATGATGCCTCGCGGACCGGGCATTTTAAGTGCAAGGGATTCATAATGCGGTATTGCATTAAAGCGGGCGAAAGCTTCGCGTCCCAGTAGTGCTTGATAGATACTTATGAATGGGGCGATGTGGAAGGTTAGCTTTTTGCTTCGGAAGTTATCGGGGGAGCCAAACATAACTTTAACAAGAGGGAACCCGTGCAATGGGTATCTGGGCCTGGCATTACCCCTTGAAAGGAGGTGTTGCCATGGCGAATTATTGTTGGGTTTATCCCCATTTTGCGGATTGTGTCCTGGTATAGCAGGTTTAGATCACTGCCGCCGTCCATTAGGACTTGTGTAAAGTGGAGTCCGTCAATTATCGGATCTAATACCAAGGCAGTCCAGCCTGCGTTCCGGATACCTCTAGAGTAATCCTGATGATCGAAGGTGATTGGTTGTAACAACCAGTGGTGGGGCTCCTCTGGGACAGGTCGTATGGCGCGTATCTCCATAGGCGCCACTCTGTTTTTCCCTTTTATCACATGAAGTGAATTTACTGTTTTGACTTCTTGCGGGAACTTCTTTTGTTCTCCGGTGCTCTGCTTGTGGGGTTCGTCGTCGTCATTGCTTGGCATGTCGAGCCCCTTGTGTTCGGCGTTGAGTTTGCCGGATTCCTTGTAGACCCAACAATCTCTGTGGGTATGGTTTGCAGGCCTCCCGGGAGTACTATGGATTTGGCATATTTTGTCCAAGATTTTGTTGAGGTTAGATAGCTCATCCCTATTATCTTTGGGGGCGGCTTTTTCTGATTCTATCGAGAGCTTTTGAATCTGGTGTTGACTGTCGTGCTCTTCAGGCTGTTACCCTTGATCCGGCATTGTTCCTTGCTACGGCGCGGTTTCCCGTTTCCATCTCTGACTTCGGGTGTACTTGGGTCGCTGGTGCTGCTTCTTGCCAACCAGCTATCTTCTCCTGCGCAAAAGCGGGTCATGAGGCTTGTCAATGCGGCCATTGTTCTTGGATTTTCTTGTCCGAGGTGTCTGGCAAGCCATTCGTCTCGAACGCTATGTTTGAAAGCTGCTAGGGCTTCGGCGTCCGGACAGTCGACTATCTGATTCTTTTTAGTAAGAAATCTGTTCCAGAGTTTCCGGGCGGACTCTCCGGGTTGTTGAGTTATATGACTTAGATTGTTTGCATCTGGAGGTCGGACATAGGTCCCATGAAAATTTGCCCGAAAAGCATCCCCGATCTCTTCCCAACTTCCTATGGTGTTTTCGGGAAGGCTTTTAAGCCAATGCCGGGCTGGCCCTTTGAGCTTAAGGGGTAAGTATTTTATGGCGTGGAGGTCATCTCCTCTAGCCATGTGTATGTGGAGGATATAATCCTCATTCCAGACTCCAGGGTCTGTTGTTCCGTCGTATGCCTCTATGTTTACATACTTGAATCCCGCCGGAAATTCATGGTCCAGCACCTCATCGGTGAAACATAGGGGATGTGCAGTGCCCCTGTATTTAGGTGTGCCGAGATGTTCACATATTTGTTGCATAGCATTGCTTACTAGAGCTTGCTTTCTTGGCCCGTAGATAAATCTGGTTGGGCCGTCTTTTTGATGCGAATCCTTGTGCGGATCGCGTGCCGGATTGAGTACGGCGCCCTTTGCCGCTCTATGTTGGTCATGGGGTCGTCTATCCGACCTGGTGGCCTCCTTGTTTTTAGACTGTGGGGGCTCTAAGGCCTCCTCATCAAATTTCGGTAGTAATTTTCGCTTCGGATAGCTCTTTGTGTGGTGACTGTCGCCGTACTTGTGTGCGGTGTTGAGTACTTTGCCCCATCTGATTCTGAGTGCATCTTCCGCTGTCTTGAGCTTCCGCTTCTGCTTTTTCAGGCTACACACAGTGGCGACGAGCCTTTGGTGGAGGTTCTTCTGCTCCAGCAACTTGTCCGGCGTGAGGTCGTCTGGACTATTATCTTCGCCGGGGACAGGTTGTTCGGTTTGTTTATCCAAGTTGCCCTGTTTGGACGGTTGCTCGACGGCATGTTCGTCGTTTGCCGGTTCGCCCTGCTCTATGGCTGGGTCTCTGTCGAGGTGGGGTTTTGCGCGGCGCTTACGCCGCCGCTTTGATTGCTTTTCGAGGGAATGATCCCTCGTTGCGCCCTTTTTATCCTCACCGTCGTTTCTTTTAGGTGTGTCCACCATGCATACATCGTGGGATGAGGTGGTTGTCCAGTGCCCTATAGGTGCTGGTTCTTGGTCGTCTCCTTCATCGGTGTCCCTACCGTCGATGTCTTCAGAGTCGAAGTCGAGCATGTCGGTTAAATCATCGACAGTGGCTACGAAGTGGGTGGTGGGTGGGCTTCGAATTTCTTCGTCGTCCGCATCCCAACCTTGCTGACCATAGTCCGGCCAGGGCTCTCCTGATAAAGAGAGAGACTTTAGTGAATTCAGGATGTCGTCGAGGGGCGAGTGCTGAAAGATGTCCGCGGCGGTGAACTCCATGATCGGAGCCCAATTGGGTTTGATTGGAAGGGGTGCGGAAGATTCGGAGTCCGGAGAGGAGTCCGACACCTTGGAGTTACGAGCTTCGCAAAGGACAAGGCTGGTGTTTGGCTCGATCACCGTAGAGATTGCAGCCCTCGAGGCGGTGTCCAGCCAGCCGTCCTAGATCGGCGCAGTCGGCTCCGAACTAAGGGTCGGAGCGACCTTCTGGGCACTGTCCAGCGACAGAGCTAGATCATGCCCATCATGACAGTGCGGCGCGCTCGGCTGTGGCTCGAATCCGTCGAAGATCAAGTCTCCGCGGATGTCAGTTGTGTAGTTCAAACTCCCAAATCTGACCTGATGGCTAGGGGCGTAGCTTTCGATCTGCTCCAGATGGCCAAGCGAATTGGCCCGCAGTGCAAAGCCGCCGAATACGAAGATTTGTCCGGGGAGAAAAGTCTCACCCTGGACCGCATCGTTGTTGATGATCGGAGGAGCCATCGGGCCTAAAGGTGACGACAGAGAGGAACTCTCAATGAAAGCACCAATGTCGGTGTCAAAACCGGCGGATCTCGGGTAGGGGGTCCCGAACTGTGCGTCTAGGCGGATGGTAACAGGAGACAAGGGACACGATGTTTTTACCCAGGTTCGGGCCCTCTCGATGGAGGTAAACCCCTACTCCTGCTTGATTAATATTGATGATATGGGTAGTACAAGAGTAGATCTACCACAAGATCAGAGAGTCTAAACCCTAGAAGCTAGCCTATGGTATGATTGTTGTTCGTCCTACGGACTAAAACCTCCGGTTTATATAGACACCGGAGAGGGCTAGGGTTACACAGAGTCGGTTACAATGGGAGGAGATCTACATATCCGTATCGCCAAGCTTGCCTTCCACGCCAAGGAAAGTCCCATCTGGACACGGGACGAAGTCTTCAATCTTGTATCTTCATAGTCGGGAGTCGGGCCAAAGTTCATAGTCTGGCCATCCGGACACCCCCTAATCCGGGACTCCCTCAGGAGCCAAAGAATATTCTTGAGTATTAGCCATTGAGTTGTCAATTCAACCACACCTGGATAACTTAGTATCTGCAGCAAGGTATTTAGTAGCAAAGTAGTATGATAGTAATGGTAACGGTGGTAAAAGGTAAAGATAATAATATCAATATTTTTGGTGTTTTGTAGTGATTGTAACAGTAGCAATAGAAAAGTAAACAAGCAAAGAACAATATATGAAAAGCTCATAGGCAATGGATCAGTGATGGATAATTATGCCGGATGTGATTCCTCATGTAATAGCTATAACATAGGGTGACATAGAACTAGCTCCAATTCATCAATGTAATGTAGGCATGTATTCCGTAAGTAGTCATATGTGCTTATGGAAAAGAACTATCATGACATCTTTTGTCCTACCCTCCCGTGGCAGCGGGGTCCTAGTGGAAACTAAGGGATATTAAGGCCTCGTTTTAATAGAGAACCGGACCAAAGCATTAACACATGGTGAATACATGAACTCCTCAAACTACGGTCATCACCGAGAAGTATCCCGATTATTGTCACTTCGGGGTTATCGGATCATAACACATAATAGGTGACTATAGACTTGCAAGATAGGATCAAGAACACACATATATTCATGAAAACATAATAGGTTCAGATCGGAAATCATGGCACTCGGGCCCTAGTGACAAGCATTAAGCATAGCTAAGTCATAGCAACATCAATCTCAGAACATAGTGGATACTAGGGATCAAACCCTAACAAAACTAACTTGATTACATGATAAATCTCATCCAACCCATCACCGTCCAGCAAGCCTACGATGGAATTACTCACGCAGGGCGGTGAGCATCATGAAATTGGTTATGGAGGATGGTTGATGATGACGACAGCGACGAATCCCCCTCTCCGGAGCCCCGAATGGACTCCAGATCAGCCCTCCCGAGAGAGATTAGGGCTTGGCGGCGGCTCCGTATTGAAAAACGCAATGAAACTTTCTCTCTGATTTTTTTCCTCCCCGAAACGGAAGATATGGAGTTGGAGTTGAGTTCGGTGGAGGCCCAAGGGGGCCACGAGATAGGGGGCGCTCCCTACAGGGGGGAGCGCCCCCCTGTCTCGTGGACAGGCCCTGGCCCCCTGGTGTATTTCTTTCGCCCAGAAATTCTTATTAATTCCAAAAGGTGCCTCCGTGGATTTGCAGGTCATTCCAAGAACTTTTCTTTTCTACACATAAAACAATATCATGGCAGTTCTGCTGAAAACAGCGTCAGTCCGGGTTAGTTTCATTCAAATCATGCAAGTTAGAGTCCAAAACAAGGGCAAAAGTGTTTGGAAAAGTAGATACATTGGAGACGTATCAGCGGCGGTTGCCATACCAGCCAGATTTGCTGCTGCTGCTGCTCCGGCTCTCGCTCGCTCACTCGTGCTGCTGCTGCTCCAGCTCTCGCTCGCGATGCTGCTGCTGCTCCGGCTCTCGCCCGCTCGCTCGCGCTGCTGCTGCTGCTCCGGCTCTCGCTCGCTCGCTCGCGCTGCTGCTACTGCTCTCCCCCTCGCTCGTGCTGCTGCTCTGCTCCGATTTAGCTACACTTTAGTCGACTGAATCGACTTTTGGGCCAGTCGATTTTCCGGGGGTGGGG
>NC_057804.1:27821127-27847313 GCF_018294505.1 Triticum aestivum | reverse complement strand
GAGAGGTACCCCACTATCTATCTTAGGATTCAGGGTGGGGCTCGATGGTTGCTGGCGGTGGGGGACGTGGTGGTGGGGCGGTTGCATGGGGATCGCCGGAGAAAAAGCTCAGCATGGGGGGGCTAGAGGGCTGGCCAGGGCAGCGGCAAACCGGCGGTGGGAAGTTGTTTTGGGGCGGCGAGGCGGCGCTGGGGCCGGCGGTTTGGCCGGTGGTGGCTGGCAGCTTAGGGGGGTGCAGGTTGAAGATGAAGTACAGGCCCTCCCTAAACTACATGTCAAGTGCCTCTCTGCTACCATTGCATTCAGTTTCGACAGTAACATTCAGATTCCACAGTAATTTCAGTTTTGACAGTTAAGTTCAGAGTCAACAGTTTTTACCTCGTCTGTTGTAGTCAGGTGGTTTTTGGTGATGTAAATTTTACATCTATTTTATATCATCTATTGGAGATGCTATTAGAATCCCACTTGAGATTAGCGATGTTTGTCTTGTGCTGCTTCAGCTTTGACGTCTTACGGCTCACCGGAGTTGCTCCAACGATAGAATGATCCATCACAACAGAGAAGTGCCCTGGACTCCGTCTAAAGATTCCTCAGATCTTCCTCCACACCTCCGACAGCCACCTCTGCCTCAACTTCTTTAGTGACCAACCCAACGATGCTGAGGTCAACACGGCTACGGCAAAGAGGTTGTACACTTGTTGCATCACTTATTACTCTACATTCATGTCGATCCATTAGGTCTATTTTGGTTCAACGGAAAAAGATAGCAATAGGAAATTTTGCTATGGCACTCTACTATTCAATTATTCATGCATTTTGTTGAAAGGAATGGAGAAAAACATCCACCTGGACCTACTTTTCAAAACCCTATGCATGAAAACAAGATCAAGTGCATTAGTGGCAGAATAACATTCTAACTGTACACGCTTTCATATGGTTTCACTTTATTTTGGCCATGTTTCTTTGCATTCCTCTGCTCTTCCAATTCCTGTGAACTAAACACCCAAATTGACATAAATCATGTGTTTACAAATGCTCTGTTTACCATGTGCATTCCTATCCTATTCTGGTGTTTTTCCTATCCCTTCGTTTTTAGAATCATGCAAGCCAAATGAGACCTTACAAAATTACTTCAGTTACAGGTAGGTGTCGAAGAAAACTTTGTGTGGTTTGTCCTCCTCTTGCCGCGATGTCGTCCACCTCACCTGACCTGCTTCATCGACAGAAGCATCCACCAAACCAGACATCATGACTCCTGACCATCTTTCGCCGCCTCAGATCTCCTTCCCTGCCGCCGGCACCCACCGCAATGGCATCACCATCATCGACTCAGCAGATGAACCTAAGGAGTACACAGGTACACAAGAGAGGTCGCACTCTTTTGTTTCTGCTTATGTTATCCATTGCTTAATATTACCTACTACTTTATTGTCATGTTCACCTCTTAGACTCCAAGTTATGTCCAACTTGATGTTCAAACTTGATTTCTAAATTAGTTGTGGGGCACATATCAAGGCAGCAATGATTAGTATCTCTGTCTAATATCTGGTTCACCTAGGGTATGCCTATGTTGTTCATCTTAGGTGGGAAACAAATAGTAAAGCAATCATCATCTGTTTTTTATTAAATTAAAGCAATCATCAGCCTACTATCATTATTTTTGGATCCATCCACTGGTTGTTACCATTACTCTAGATTTCTACATGCTCTCCTTACAAAATCTCACTATATTTTTTTTGTATGCATGTCAGATATTGTACACAGTCATGCTGAACATGTAGAGAAAAAGAGAAGAGTTTTGCGCGGCAATACAATGTCATGCAGACATCGCTCCATGGTGGGTTCAATGGCAACCCCCCCCCTCTCCAGATTCTAATCCAGAGGAAGATATCTGTTCTGAGGCGGATTCAGACGCAGCTGGCCACTCCTATTTACCCCCCAAGGTGTTTGCTCTAACTTGGCATGATGATGTTAGTCATATCATGCGTATGTTGCCTTGAAGTGCCTACTTTCGACATCATATATGTCATCTGCTTAGTTTAGACATGTTCTGTACTACCACCTGTTTAGTTTCAATATCATATATGGGAATTATGCAGTCTCATGTCTTTTAGCCAGCCATAATATATGTGAAATAGTATTACTGCGATCGAGATTCAATAAACCATCAACATTGGGTGTATGACCATAGAAGGTTTTATTCATGTAAACAAAATAACAATTATTCTCTGTCTTGAATGAATAATCGTATTGCAATTAACATGATCCAATCATATTCATGCTCAACGCAAACACCAAATAACATTTATTTAGGTTCAACACTAATCCCGAAAGTATAAGGATTGTACGATGATGATCATATCAATCTTGGAACCACTTCTGATACGTCTCCAACGTATCTATAATTTTTTATTGTTCCATGCTACTATATTACCTGTTTTGGATGTTTATGGGCTTTACTTTACACTTTTATATCATTTTGGGGAATAACCTACTAACCGGAGGCCCGGCCCGTATTGTTGTTTTTTTGCCTATTTCAGTATGTCAAAGAAAAGGAATATCAAACAGAGTCCAAACGGAGTCCTATCGGGAGCTTTTCTTCGATATTCCTCGAGGCGGCCACGAGGGTGGAGGGCGCCCCCCCCCCTATAGGGCGTGCCCCCCTGTCTCATGGGCCCCTCGGGCATCCACCGACGTACTTCTTCCTCCTATATATACCCATGTACGCCGAAAACATCAGAGGAGCCACCGCAGAACTATTTCCACCACCATAACTTTCTGTATCCGCGAGATCCCATCTTGGAGCCTTCGCCGGCGCTCTGCCGGAGGGGGAATCGACCAGGGAGGGCTTCTACATCAACACCATAGCCTCTCCGATGAGTTGTGAGTAGTTTACCATAAACCTTCGGGTCCATAGTTATTAGCTAGATGGCTTCTTCTCTCTTTTTGAATCTCAATACCATGTTCTCCTTCCTCTTCTTGGAGATCTATTCGATGTAACTCTTTTTGCGGTGTGTTTGTCGAGATCCGATGAATTGTGAGTTTATGATCAAGTTTATCTATGAGAAATATTTGAATCTATTCTGAATTCTTTTATGTATGATTGAGTTATCTTTGCAAGTCTCTTCGAATTATTAGTTTGGTTTGGCCTACTAGATTGATCTTTCTTGCCATGGGAGAAGTGCTTAGCTTTGGGTTCAATCTTGCGGTGTCCTTTCCAAGTGACAGTAGGGGCTGCAAGGCACGTATTGTATTGTTGATATTGCATGAGTTTATTCCTCTACATCATGTCATCTTTCTTAAAGTGTTACTCTGTTCTTATGAACTTAATACTCTAGATGCATGCTGGATAGCGGTCGATGTGTGGAGTAATAGTAGTAAATGCAGGCAGGAGTCGATCTAGTTATCACGGACGTGATGCCTATATACATGACCATGCCTAGATAATCTCATAATTATTCGCTTTTCTATCAATTGCTCAACAGTAATTTGTTCACCCACCGTAATACTTATACTATCTCGAGAGAAGCCTCTAGTGAAACCTATGGCCCCCGGGTCTATCTCTTATCATATAAGCTTTCAATCTACTTTTATTTGCATCTTTACTTTTCCAATCTATATCATAAAATACCAAAAATATATTTATCTTATCATATTATCTCTATCAGATCTCACTTTCGCAACTGACCATGAAGGGATTGACAAACCCTTTATTGCGTTGGTTGCGAGTTCTTTGTTTGTTTGTGTAGGTGCGTGGGACTTGTGAGGAGCCTCCTACTGGATTGACACCTTGGTTCTCAAAAACTGAGGGAAATACTTACGCTTTTGTGCTGCATCACCCTTTCCTCTTCAAGGAAAACCAACGCAAGCTCAAGACGTAGCAACTTCCAACACATATCGTCACTTCATCCTCAACTAGTCTCTATTCATTCTGCAACTCCTGTTTCGAGTTACTAATTTCATCAACCGAACAAGTATCAAATACCCAAGGGTTACTACGAGCACTAGTAAGGTACACATCAATAACTTGTATATCAAATATACATTTCTTCACTTTGCCATCCTTCTTATCCGCCAAATGTTTGGGGCAGTTCCACTTCTAGTGACCATTTCCTTTGCAGTAGAAGCACTCAGTTTTAGGCTTAGGTCCAGCTTTGGGCTTCTTCACGGGAGTGACAACTTGCTTGCCATTCTTCTTGAAGTTCCTTTTCTTTCCCTTTGCCCTTTTCTTGAAACTAGTGGTCTTGTTTAATCATAAACACTTGATGCTCTTTCTTGATTTCTACCTTCGTCTATTTTAGCATCACGAAGAGCTTGGGAATCGTTTTCGTCATCCCTTGCATACTGTAGTTCATCACGAAGTTCCAGTAACTTGGTGATGGTGACTAGAGAACTCTGTCAATTACTATCTTATCTGGAAGATTAACTCCCACTTGATTCAAGTGATTGTAATACCCAGACATTCTGAGAACATGCTCACTGGTTGAGCAATTCTCCTCCATCTTTTAGGCAAAGTACCTGTCAAAGGTCTCATACCTCTTGACACGGGCATGACTCTGAAATACCAATTTCAGCTCTTTGAACATGTCATATGCTTCGTGACATTTCAAAAAATGTTTTTGAAGTCCCGGTACTAAACCGTAAAGCATGGTGCACTAAACTATCAAGTAGTCCTCATATTGAGCTAGCCAAACGTTCATAACGTCTGCATCTGCTCCTGCAATAGGTCTGTCACCTAGCAGTGCATCAAGGACATAATTCTTTTGTGCAGCAATGAGGATAAACCGCAGATTATGGACCCAGTCCGCATCATTTATACTATCATCTTTTAACTTTGTTTTCTCTAGGAACATATAAAAACATAGGGAAGCTACAACGCGAGCTATTGATCTACAACATAATTTGCAAAATACTATCAGGACTAAGTTCATGATAAATTAAAGTTCAATTCATCATATTACTTAAGAACTCCCACTTAGATAGACATCCCTCTAGTCATCTAAATGATCATGTGATCCAAATCAACTAAACCATGTCTGATCATCACGTGAGATGGAGTAGTTTTCAATGGTGAACATCACTATGTTGATCATATCTATTATATGATTCACGCTCGACCTTTCGGTCTCCAGTGTTCCGAGGCCATATCGGCATATGCTAGGCTCGTCAAGTTTAACCCGAGTATTCGGTGTGTGCAAAACTAGCTTGTACCCGTTGTATGTGAACATAGAGCTTATCACACCCGATCATCACGTGGTGTCTCGGCATGAAGAATTGTCGCAAAGGTGCATACTCAGGGAGAACCCTTATACCTAGAAATTTTAGTAAGGGATCATCTTATAATGCTACCGCCAAACTAAGCAAAATAATAATATAAAAGATAATCATCACATGCAATCAAAATATGTGACATGATATGGCCATCATCATCTTGTGCCTTTGATCTCCATCTCCAAAGTACCATCATGATCTTCATCGTCACTGGCATGACACAATGATCTCCATCATCTTGATCTTTATCAATGTGTCATCATATGGTCGTCTGGCCAACTATTGCTTTTGCAACTATTGCTATCGCCTAGCGATAAAGTAAAGCAATTATATGGCACTTGCATCTTATGCAATAAAGAGACAACCATAAGGCTCCTGCCAGTTGCCGATAACTTTAACAAAACATGATCATCTCATACAACCAGTTATATCACATCATGTCTTGACCATATCACATCACAACATACCCTGCAAAAACAAGCTAGACGTCCTCTACTTTGTTGTTGCAAGTTTTACGTGGCTGCTACGGGCTTAGCAAGAGCCATTCTTACCTACGCATAAAAACTACAACGATTTTTCGTCAAGTGTGTTGTATTAACCTTCAACAAGGACCGGGCGTAGCCACACTCGATTCAACTAAAGTTGGAGAAACGGACGCTCACTAGCCACCTGTGTGCAAAGCACGTCGGTAGAACCAGTCTCGCGTAAGCATACGCGTAATGTCGGTCTGAGCCGCTTCATCCAACAATACCGCCGAATCAAAGTATGACATGCTGGTAAGCAGTATGACTATTATCGCCTACAACTCTTTGTGTTCTACTCGTGCATATAACATCTACGCATAGACCTGGCTCGAATGCCACTGTGGGGGAACGTGGTAATTTCAAAAAAAATCCTACGATCACGCAAGATCTATCTAGGTGATGCATAGCAACCAGAGGGGAGAGTGTTATCTACGTACCCTCGTAGACCAAACGCGGAAGCGTTATGACAACGCGGTTGATGTAATCGTACGTCTTCACGATCCGACCAATCCTGAGCTCGCCGGCGACCCCCGCAGCCTAGCCACCCCGTTCCCAAGCTCTTGGAGCCCAACCAACCACTCAGGTGCGTCCCTGGAGATCCACTGGTGATGCCTGGAAGCCATGGAGCCCCTGCAACCACCTCTTGTCGTCGCCTTATTCCTCTCCGGCAAGTCCCGACCGCCGCCGCCGCTTGCGAGGTTGATTGCGAGAAGCTCCGACCATCCCCCGACGTGCCACGGGTACAGGCAGGTGCGCCATAGCCTCCTCTTCAATCCTATCCCTCTAGTTTTTCCCAAGGACCCCTCCTCGCCGGTGTGATCTCCGGCGAAGCGCCGTCGTAGTTTGTTTCTCTCCCCCTCTTCTCTCTCCTGACTGGTGGGGCCCAATGTTATCCTCTCCACTCACACCCGAAGCGGTACAAGTGGAGGCGTCTTCTGGCTTTACGCCATCGACGTCACCCCCCCCCCAGGTTTTCTGTTATTTAAAATTTATTCAAATATTTTGACCAGAACTTTGACCAGTGATATCTCCTAGCCTATAAGTCCAAATGAGTTGATTCTTTTTGCATTTTGTTTGTTTCAGAAAGCTCTAGCAGCACACCAAAGTGTGGATTTTTCCTTGCTGCCTAGAATTTCTGGTGATTTTCAGAATGGTTCTTGATATTTTGTTTTGTGGTTTTTAAATGTTTTTAGGAGGGACTTGTCTTGAAGCTATCCAGGAGGAGTGTGAACCTCCTCTGCACTAAGGCAAGCCACACCAACATTTGGATGGTGCCATTTCAATATCTATGCTTTTCCTACTTGAATATGAGCTATTTTTCATGCATTTAAATTAGTTAAATAATTATGGTTTAATGTTAGTTACTTTGCCATGCTTGATATGCTTGTTTAAGTTACTGGTTGATTGCATGAACTAGTTTAATCAAGTAGAATAAAGTTTTTGCTTAATGAAAGTGCTTTGTTAAGTAATGGTAGTTTATTTTTGATAATTGAATTTTCATATAAATGATAAGTTAACAAAAATGATGCATGATAATAACCAGTGTAGTAAAATCAGTAAGGTTTATTGATGAGTAGTGCAAGAAAGTTATTTTGATAGTGTTGATCTGTTCTTGTGAGTTGCATGTGTTGCATATTGAATAGTTGCATCATCATGGCATCGTATGACTTGGAGTGAGTTTATTTTCAAGTTAAACCTGATAATAATCCAAGTTGAATTTAAAGTTGATCTAGTCATGGTGCCACTGAATCGGGTTTTCTCAGTGCGACCACATTTACCTTATGGGGGGTCTTGATTCGGTCCTTTGTCGTGCCTCTTGCTGGTGCCTCCAACGAGGGAAGGTTATGGGCGTGCAGTACTCTGGCCCGGTAAGCAAACATAACCTTGTGTGCCCGTTTGTTTTTATGGTATCTTGTCCTCGTTTGGGACCGTTTTGCCATGACGGTGGCCAAAGATGCCTTTGGTAGGCATGGGGACACCCATGACTTAGCCTGAGAGGGAGTTAGTCGGAGTGGCCAGGAGAGTGTCATGGCAAGGGAAGGGTTTCGTCAGAACGTCGTTGGTCCACCCGAATGGGAGTGCGAGGCCATGGGTTCTATGGTGTGGGTAAAGTGTGCTACCTCTGAAGAGTGTATTTAATCTATCGATAGCCGCGTCCTTGGTTATGGACAAAACTTGGAAGTAGGTCACACCATGGATCAATAATTATAATTAATCTTGCACACTAAGTATTTATTATTGGCACTGGTTTTATGATGATTTCTGGAATCATGTGATGATTAGTAAGTGATTGGCTTCAGTTGTGATCCGGGTATGATCACCGTTCGATTACGAGGTAACTTGTCTGGTAAGCGAGTCCGAGGGACTCGGTGCACATGTTGGTTTCACCGCATCAGTAGTATTACTTGCATTGGACTAACCTGATTAATTGTCATGATATTGTTTGTCATTGTGCTTACGTTTGTTGTGAGCTTGCAAGTACATTGAATGTACTGACCTGGCGTGTCATGCCAGCTTTCAGGCAAGTCATATCGGATCGGAGAGCTTCCGCGTCTACAATCATGTCCACGTTGGTGTCCCTGTGCTATGGAGTTCCACTTCGTCGTTATTCCGCTGCCGCGTAGTTTATGTGATCGAGGCCCTTTCATGTTCATTAAATAATGTACATACGGTTCAGTTGCACCGTGTGTGCCGCTTGGCCTCTTATCTCGATGTAATATCAAACTTATGTTTTCGCTAGCATAAATAAAGCGGTTGTTTCTATACCATGTTGTTGTGTGTTGCTAGAAGACTTGATCTCTAGGCTGGCAATGCAAGGTAAACCGGTTGCTCTGAGCCGGGGTGCCACACTCTCGTGATCTATATCATAGGCTTTGTTAATATAGTCGGATATATGATGTTTCTCCCCTCTATACTCTTGTTATGGTGAATTGAATCTTTATCCTTCAAAGTTTTGTCTTGTCGGATTGAATATTCAGAGATGAGAACACATGATATATGTCTTGCAATATGAATACTTGAGGTGAGAATGAGGTATCTTATTGATTCACTCGATATGTGTTATGGCATTCAACTCGCGGATTCCCGCGGTGATATTGGGGTAATCTATGCATAGGGGTTGATGCACGTTTTTCTCTGACGGAAACTTTGGGGTCTCTTTATAGTTCTTTGTGTGGATTGAGTATTAGGAATATGAATTTTCTTTGGTGTTATTCTGGTACGAACACTAGGATAGATCGACGGAAAAAATAGCTTTGTGTTATTTTAGTACGAACTCTTGAATAGATCGAACGGAAAGAATAGCTTTGAGGTGGTTTCGTGACCTACAAACAATTCCTATCTTTTGTTCTCCGCTAATAGGAACTCGGGAGTGATTCTTTATTGCACTTTGAGGGATAATCATATGATCCAACTATGTTAGCATTGTGAGAGGTTGCACTAGCGAAAGTACGGACCCTAGGCCTCAATTTTAAGCATTGCAACACCGTTTTTGTGCCCGTCTACTATTTGCTACCTTGTTGTTATTATTTATTCAGATTATAAAAATATATTTCTACCATCCATATTACACTTTTATCACCATCAATTCGCCGAACTAGTACACCTATACAATTTGCCATTGTATTGGGTGTGTTGGGGACACAAGAGATTTCTTGTATTTGGTTGCAGGGTCGTTTGAGAGAGACCATCTTCATCCTATATCTCTCACGGATTGATAAACCTTAGGTCATCCACTTGAGGGAAAATTGCTACTGTCC
This sequence comes from Triticum aestivum, assembly GCF_018294505.1. Lineage (NCBI taxonomy): Eukaryota > Viridiplantae > Streptophyta > Magnoliopsida > Poales > Poaceae > Triticum > Triticum aestivum. Next base: position 27,837,760 of record NC_057804.1, on the reverse strand, counting down.
TACAAAACTCTGTGCTTGGAGGCCCAACACGTGTCTACAAGAATAAAGTTACCTAGTAGACATCAATTATCATGAACAAGGAAATATAATAATAACCATTTTATTATTGCCTCTAGGGCATATTTCCAACAACCACACCTTAAGGCATGTATGAGGGCCCGGTGCGACGCTCCGGTGGCAGTGCCACCCCCAGGGCCCCCCGTCTCGCCTAACCCTGGAGCATTTGACCATGAGATCTAACCCTTTGACTTTCCTCGGACGGACTTTGACTAGTGGACCTCTCCACTCGGTTGTGGTAGGTCAGCCCACAGGAACACTTGGGAGCAACATCCGGGCTAAACCCACAGCAAGATCCCCTCCATGTAGACCCGACGCGGTCATTTCCCCCATCCAGGTGTCGGCGGTGGCGCCGTCTGTGAGGGGTGGGGAGCACACCCTGGAGACGTGTGCTGCCTCTTCAGACATGCCACCACACCTTAAAGCATGTATGAGGGTCCGGTGCGACGCTCCGGTGGCATTGCTACCCCCCCTCCCCCGACGCGTCGGCCCGCCTAACCCTGGAGCATTTGGCCACGAGATCTAACACTTTGCCTTTTCCTAGACGAGCTTTGACCAGTGGACCACTCCACCCCGTTGTGGTAGGTCTACCCATAGGAACACTTGGGGAGCAACTTCTAGGCCGAACCCACAGCAAGATCCCCTGCGTGTAGACCCGATGCGGCCGTTTCCCTCCTACAGGCGCCGGCGGTGCCGCCGTCCGTGAGGGTGGCCACACGCCGGAGACGCGTGCTGCCTCTTCAGACATGCAACCACACCTTAAGGCATGTATGAGGGCCTGGTGCGATGCTCGGGTGGCATTGCTACCCCCAGGCCCTCGTCCCGCCTAACTCTGGAGTGTTTGACCACGAGATCTAACCCATTGAATTTCTCCGGACGGGCTTTGACTAGTGGACATCTCCACCTGGTTGTGGTTGGTCGGCCCATAGGAACACTTGGGAGCAACGTCTGGGCCAAACCCACAGCAAGATCCCCTTCGTGTAGACCCGACACAGTCGTTTCCCCCCTCCAGGTGCCGGCGACGGCGCCATCCATGAAGGAGGCACACGTCGGAGACGTGTGCTGCCTCTTCAGACATGCCACCACACCTTAAGGCATGTATGAGGGCTCGGTGCGATGCTACGGTGGCATTGCTACCCTCCTAGGGCTCCCGTCCCGCCTAACCCTGGAGCGCTTAACCACGAGATCTAACCCTTTGACTTTTCCCGGACGGGCTTTGACTAGTGGACCTCTCCACCCGGTTGTGGTAGGTTAGCCCATAGGAACACTTGGGAGCAACGTCCCCTCCGTATAGACCCGACGTGGCCGTTTCCCCCCTCCAGGTGTCGGCGGCGGCGCCATCTGTGAGGGGGGCACACCCCAGACGTGAGGGGGTCACACTCCGGAAACGCGTGGCGGGCGTTTGCAACCGCCACAACACTTCTGTCGACATAGTTGTTTTTGATTTTAATAAAGTATAAGGACCTATATTGAAAAGAACATGAGGTCACATTATTAACATACTCAAAAAAATACAAACTACATATATATTCATAATCTATGGAAAAAATTTCACCAAATCGGTAAATAATGTATGTATGTTTATATTTACATATGCTACATTTAAGTTAATCAAATAATAATACATAAAAAACTTTAAAAAATACATACAAAAACTAAAAAAATACATAACTATGCCGATGGCACAGCCGTCGGCATAGCTGCGACCAGGGTAGCTGAGAGGCGCACCTCAGATCGATGACGTGGCAGGCGCCTCGGATCGATGACGTGGACTCGAGCTATGCCACCGGCCGCCGTGTCTACTGTCGGCATAGAGCTGACGGCGTGCACCGCCGGTCACACGCCGGGTCGTCGGCCCCACCTCTATGCCGACGGTCCACCTATGCTGATGGCTGCCGTAGGCGTACTTAGAGCTATGCCGACGGCTTTTCTGTGGTGACAGTGCCCGTCGGCATACCTGGGGATAGCCCGACGGCTTGGGTACGCCGACAGCCTGACCTTGGTTGTCGGCATAGCTCAGAGTAGGCCAACGGGGGCCGTCGGCATAGGTTTGTCCGTTGGGGTAGAGGCCTGTTCCTGGTTCGCGAGAGCCATGTCCGCTCTCGCTTGCTCAGAGTTCAGTAGTGTTTGCCTTTTTTATGTGAATGGATTTATTTGCCTTGTTCTTGTTAATAATGCTTACTTGATTTCTACTCCCTCATACATGCTTCTAATGTAGAGGTTTAATGCAGCACACAACAATGTTTGGCATACCTTGAACTTGTGCGCCCAAATCTTGTTTCTAGTGCATGATAGCATCAAATGGTTGCTTCGTGCCGGGCATGATTCCTACTTTGATTTCTCATATATGCTTCTATCATAATTATTCTTGCTACAACCATTGCGAAAATTTGATATGGCTCGTACTACCATTGGGTTCGGGTTTGTTATGTCTTTGTGTAGTGGGATCGCCAACTCATCAACGAATATCTCCTTTGGCATGAACAAGATACAAATATGCTTCCTATTAAGATAAATTGTGTTGAGATATCACTCTTTTCATGCTTCCTACTAATGGCCTTCCAAAAATAATACTACATATGCTTCTTCGCTTTAGAAAGTTTGCTTCCATAATTCAACCATTTTTTGGTGAATTTTCACTGATCTTTGCTAATGTCTAAAATTTATAGATGTCAGTGCAGCAGTGATAATGGAAGCAATTCATCCATGTTTCAGTTGGTGTTATCGCGGTGGGCTTCCATAGTCTTGCTAGTTTGTGATGTACGTCCTCAACATCATCGCCGAGGTGTGCTTCGATGGTTGCACTCTTGTGCCATTATCGTTAATGTGGACCACCAGGCATGATGATTGTGAGAGAGAAAAACTTGGACCATCTGGTTAGTGGAAGGATACGCGACCACTCTCGGTGGGGTTTGTATTGTGTCAGTGGGGTTCGAAGCAACTTCTTTGAAAGCAAATTTGAAAATATTTTGGAGCAAATTGTATTTTCTTCGGAAGCAAGTTCTACTTTTTTTAATGCATTGTATGATGGAAATAATTTTTATTTTGTTGGAGTCACAATTGTCGATATACATTCAAAACAATTCTCTAGATGCATGAAACATATTCATTTCTGCTCATACAATACACTGGACAACTTCTAACTACAAGACTAAAACTGTCTCAAACAATTGTAACAAGACCGAAGCAATCTCCAGTTTACATTAAAATTCCTCTTCCGATGTTTAGCCTGAGACATGCTACTGCTTTTGTAACTTCCGTGCAGGAAAACGGTCGTGTGTAAGGCTTGGGTGTATGATGCCGTTTGGCCTCTTTTTCTTTGATGTAGTTTTCTCTTTACTTTCTTTGTTTGATGCTTGTAAAACTGAGGGTGGTTTCTTTAATGGAAATCGACGAGGGAGGCTCGTTGCTTCAAAAAAGAAATCTCCAGTTTCATGCAAACTCTAACCGTACGGAAACAAATTGATCGAGACAATACGGAAGCAATTTTGATCGATATTAATAAAAGGAAACAGTCCAAAACAATAAAGATTCAAAAAAAACTAACGCCCACGCGTGTGGCATCTTGCACATCGTTCACACGCTTTCATCATCACTCATTTTTGCACGTATGAACAGATGACATCAGCAGGAATCTTTTTGGTTTCGGCTTAAAAATGTTTTAAGTCTGAATTAAAAAATCGCACTAAAAATCCGTTTTCACCATTAAATCCGTCTCGACGAGATCTTTAAAACTAGACATCATGTTGATATGTTTCGACGGATTTTTTTTTTGCCCAAAAGTTATCATGATGTTTACACTGTAGTTGACATAGTGCTTAAACTAAAGTTGCCATGTGGCAATTTTAGTTTGTAGAGCATGACAATTTTAGTTTTTTTATGATGGCAATTCCAGTACTTTGACCATGAAAATTATTTTTTGTATGAACCATGGCAATTTTAAGTGCATGTATCATGTCAATTTAGTTTATGGTTCATGGCAAGTCTAGTTTATTAATTCCCCGTTTTATAATATGTCAAAATTTACTTTTAAATGTAGAAGAAAATAACTGAAACATATCATGGCAACTTCAGTGTAAACATCATGTCAATTCATGTGCAATAGACATAGCAACTTTTAACCCAAAAAAAATTTGTCGAAATATGTTGATATGGGATCTAGAAGATCTCGTCGTGAGAGATTTAATGATGAAAATGGATCTTCAATCGGATTTTCCATTTAAGAGATAAAACATTTTAAAAACTGAAAATATAAAAAGATTCTCACATGCATGTATGCGATGACGTGACGCAGCCTGTGTGTTTTAGGGTGTGTGAGCGGTTTGGCTCACGCCACACATATGGGCGTTAGCTTGTCCTAAAGATTGAGCTTTGATGTAAAAAAAATTAAGCTTTGAAAGCAAACCAAATTGAAACCGGAAGCAAAGACCGTCGCGGTTGAAAACAAAGTAGGAAACAAACAAAAATAATTCTTAGATTGGAACCTTCGTACGACCCAAATAATTTTTAGGAAGCAATGATCCTGTTTGGAAGCAATTTTTAGGAAGCAAGGGTCCTTATGATTGGAGACAAAGAAAATATCTTTAAATAACCATGCCTTGATTTCAGGAAAAAATTGTTAGGAAAGAAATTAACTGCCAAATCTGCATGCAAACTGACTCACACGGGGAAGTTTGCTGGTGGATCGGACGATGTGCAGGCTTCCTATCCAGCGGCCACGGACTAGTCTGATACTATCAAGCAAAACGGATTGGCTAAATCACATCTAGATAAAATTTAGCTATTTCATATCTAAGTCCACAGTCATTAGATCAATTTGCTGAGATTTGTGCAACTAACGTAATCGTTGTCCATCCTGCGCGCGTCAATGTGCTGCCCGTTCGTGCTGGCTTGTTTTTTCTTTCTCTGAGTGGAACGTGTTGGTCTGTTTTTTTAACATCAGTACATACATAAGTGCTCATATACACACGCATACACTCACCCCTGTGAACACGCACACGCACACCCTACCCCTATGAGCGCCTCCGAAAGACTGAGCCAGCGTATCATCTTAAGATTTACGAATGCGGGTGTACGCGAGTGCTCTTCCACTTCCGTGTCAAGGCCTCTTGTGCTTGTACATTTGTGGGCCATTGTTCCTTAGTCTGAGAGCTGCCCTAGTGCGTTTTTGCCTTTTTTATCATCTGCACACTGTCTTCAGATCTCTTTTCAAGTGTACGCCGTCAAATTTGTTTTTCCTTTGAAACTTGTTTTTTGACATTGTTTTTTCACCCGCAAAGAAAAACATTGTTTGTTTTTTTGAGGGTTTTTTTCCTCAGATAAATTATCAATCTATTCATCAATAATGGCAGTATGGAAAACACTATAGATAATAAAAATTACAACCAGATTCATGTACCACCTACCGATGACTATGAGCACTGGAACGAGCTGAAGTCACGCCGTTGTCATCGCCCCTCCCTCATCGGAGCCGGACAAACCTTGTTGTTTTGAGCTTGTTTACCACATACACTATGTGGTTTTGAAACTTGTTTCTGAATACACCAAAAATAACACATTGTACATTTACGGCGAGATATTGCAATGTTTTATCCAAATCATTGTCATTTACGATCTTGTTGTTGTAATTTTTGCATAAACTCGTAATTTCACATCGATGTATTCTTGTGATGCCTTTTCTTTTTTTTTTGCCCACTTGTTGGTTGTTCGCGTCGTACGTATGTGTTTTTTGTCAAATTTTGTTATTGCGCTCTTATGGCTCAGTTTATCTGATCCGCGTTGTTGAAGTGGAAGAGACATGCTATGTCGCTTGTAGCTGCCTATTTCTTTTTTTCTTTTAAGTTTGATGTCAAGTGACATGCTCTAACTTGCCCTTGACGCATAACTGGGCCCAACCTATTTTTGTCTCAGCTGCAAGTCTACCATCAACTCGCTGCTAAGGGGAGTGGGCGTGTTTGTAGGGGGTCCAGTTGCAAGTTAACCGTGGACTCGCAACTGGGGCCAGTGTCTATTTTTTGTAGGCTGCCTAGTTGCATGTCAACTATCGACCCGCAACTAGGGAGACTGTGTGTTTTTGTAGGGGCCTCAATTGCAAGTCTACCATCAACTCACAACTAGCACTAGTAGAAAAGGGGGCAAAGGTCTAGGACGGGTTAGCCCATTAGTCCCGGTTCAGTCAAGAACCGGGACCCATGGGGGCATTGGACCCCGTTTGTGAGCCCCGGGGGCCGGCCGGGCCACGTGAGCCATTGGTCCCGGTTCGTCTGGATCTTTTGGTCCCGGTTGGTGGGACGAACCGGGACCAATGGGCCTCGCTCCTGGCCCACCACCATTGGTCCCGGTTGGTGGCTCGAACCGAGACCAAAGGTTGCCCTTTAGTCCAGGTTCATGCCACCAACCGGGACCAATGAGGTGCCTATATATACCCCCTCGCGTAAGAGCAGAGCACACTGCTCTGTTTTTTCTGGCAGCCGAGGGGAGAGGGCTTGGTGGTGCTCTAGCTCACCTCCTATGCACACAAGGTGTACGATGGAATGCCCGAGCCACACTACTTAAGCTCTCTCCTCTCCAAGCTCGACCTCCAAACTCCATTTTCCTCAATATTTGTCTAGGTTTAGCGGTCCGTCACGCCCTGTCCCCGTCTTCACCGCCGTCGATCACCCGCGCCGATCTCATCGCCGGCACCACCGTGGTGAGCCTCTTGTTCTTATCTTCTTCCTGAAAGGAAAAATATTCTTACTTCTATGTTTAGATAGATACTTGTATTATTTTCTTACTTTTATTATTGCATCTTATATAGTGTGATGGTTTTGGTATCCGCCCCCGTCGGCCCTCGTCCTGTCTATGATTCGGATGTGGTATATATTATCTTTTCATAACTATTGGTTCATTTATTGTTTATGAAAATTATGCCGACCAACGTGACATAGATTTTATTTATCTAGGAGGTTGTTGAACCGGAAATTCCAACCGACCCTATTGTCGAGAGGTTAAATTTAGTTGAAGAAGAAAACAATTTCTTGAAGGAAAAAATAAGAAAAAATGAGGAGGAGAAGATGATATTGGAGTTGCATGTTGCGGATATCGTCGATGATCACAAGATCAAGATGGATGCAATGTGCTTGAAGATTAGAAAGATTAAAAAATATGCCACTCATACCGAGGCTTGGTATCATTATGCCGTTGGATCAGTTGTAACCTTGGTTGCGATTATGATCGCATTTGTTTTCGCATTGAAATGTTTTACATAGTTTCAATGTATGGTTTAATTAATTTAGTTGCTCTGCAGAGCTTTATGTTGTTAGATGAGAACTATGTATGTACTTTGGTTTTAATGTGATGATGAACTTCTATTAATTTGGTCACTTAATTATCTATTCATGATGTTCTGTTATGATTTTTGACACACTTAATTATATATAATGCACGCAGATGAACCGGCAATGGATGTATGGTGACAGACACACCTCCAAGTACATTAAGGGTGTGCATGATTTTCTCGAAGTGGCTGAGGCAAACAAGCAGAATGGTTTTATGTGTTGTCCATGCCCTATATGTGGGAATACGAAGTCTTACTCTGACCAGAAAATCCTTCACACCCACCTGCTTTACAAGGGTTTCATGCCACACTATAATGTTTGGACGAGGCACGGAGAAATAGGGGTTATGATGGAAGACGGCGAAGAAGAAGAGTACGATGACAACTATGTGCCCCTGAATACGGTGATGCTACTGAACATCAAGAGGAACAGACGATGTGCACGATGATGCTGCAACGGGCGAAGCTGCTGAAGATCAAGAGGAACCAGACGATGTGCCCGATGATGATGACCTCCGTCGGTTCATTGTCGATGCAAGGACGCAATGCGAAAGTCAAAAGGAGAAGCTGAAGTTCGATCGCATGTTAGAGGATCACAAAAAAGGGTTGTACCCCAATTGCGAAGATGGCAACACAAAGCTCAGTACCCTACTAGAATTGCTGTAGTGGAAGGCAGAGAATGATGTGCCTAACAAAGGATTTGAGAAGCTACTGAAAATATTGAAGAACGAGCTTCCAAAGGATAACGAATTGCCCGACAGTACATACGCAGCAAAGAAGGTCGTATGCCCTCTAGGATTGGAGGTGCAAAAGATACATGCATACCCTAATGACTGCATCCTCTACCGCGGTGCGTACAAGGATCTGAACGCATGCCCGGTATGCGGTGCATTACGGTATAAGATCAGACGAGATGACCCTGATGATGTTGACGGCGAGCCCCCCCAGGAAGAGGGTTCCTGCGAAGGTGATGTGGTATGCTCCTATAATACCACGGTTGAAACGTCTATTCAGAAACGGAGAGCATGCCAAGTTGATGCGATGGCACAGTGAGGACCGTAAGAAAGACGGGAAGGTGAGAGCACCCGCTGACGGGTCGCAGTGGAGAAAAGTCGAGAGAGAGTACTGGGCTGAGTTTGCACGTGACCTAAGAAACGTATGGTTTGGTTTAAGCGCGGATGGCATTAATCCTTTCGGGGAGCAGAGCAGCAATCACAACACCTGGCCCGTGACTCTATGTATGTATAACCTTCCTCCTTGGATGAGCATGAAGCGGAAGTTCATTATGATGCCAGTTCTCATCCAAGGCCCTAAGCAACCCGGCAACGACATTGATGTGTAACTAAGGCCATTAGTTGAAGAACTTTTACAACTGTGGAATGGAAACGGTGTACGTATGTGGGATGAGCACAAACAGGAGGAATTTGACCTAAAGGCGTTGCTATTTGTGACCATCAACGATTGTTTCGCTCTAAGTAACCTTTCAGGACAGACAAACAAGGGATACCACGCATGCACGCACTGTTTACTTGACATCGAAAGTATATACCTGGAAAGTGATGTCTACTACACAACCTTCTTCTTGTAGACGTTGTTGGGCCTGGAAGTGCACAGTTTTGTAGGACAGTAGCAAATTTCCCTCAAGTGGATGACCTAAGGTTTATCAATCCGTAACAGGCGTAGGATGAAGATGGTCTCTCTCAAACAACCGTACAACCAAATAACAAAGAGTCTCTTGTGTCCCCAACACACCCAATACAATGGCAAATTGTATAGGTGCACTAGTTCGGCAAAGAGATAGTGATACAAGTGCAAAGTAGATAGTAGATAAAGGTAATTGTAATCTGAAATTATAAAAACAGCAATGTAACAAGTGGTAAAAGTGAGCGTAAATGGTATTGCAATGATAGGAAACAAGGCCTAGGGTTCATACTTTCACTAGTGCAAGTTCTCTCAACAATAATATCATAGATAGATCATATAACAAGCCCTCAACATGCAACAAAGAGTCATGCACTTGTTGCAAAAATTTAGAAGTCATCAAAAATCAAGTACTACGCGCATGCTCCTAGGGGGATAGATTGGTAGGAAAATACCATCGCTCGTCCCCGACTGCCACTCATAAGGAAGACAATCAATAAATAAAATTGTGCTCCGACTTCATCACAAAGCGGTTCACCATACGTGCATGCTACGGGAATCACAAACTTCAACAAAAGCATTCTTTAAATTCATAATCACCCCAACTAGCATTGCTTTGATATTATCACTTCCATATCTCAAAACAATTATCTAGCATCAAACTTATCTTAGTATTCAACGCACTCAAAAGAAAGTTTCACATATCTTGAATACCAAGTATATATATTAACATTAAGCAAATTACCATGCTATTAACGACTCTCAAAATAATCTAAGTGAAGCATGAGAGTTCAATAGTTTCTTTAAAACAAATCCACCACCGTGCTCTAAAAGATATAAGTGAAGCACTAGAGCAAAAATTATCAAGCTCAAAAGATATAACTGAAGCACATAGAGTATTCTAGCAAATTCCAATTTGTGTATGGATCTCTATCATTAAAGAATTCCAGATCTTGATACTTATTCAAACAGCAAGCAAAGCTAAATAAAACTACAATGAAAGGATAGCACAACTCATGTGAAGAAGCAAAAACTTAGGCTCAACCAATACTAACCGATAGTTGTTGAAGAAGAAAGGTGGGATGCCTACCGGGGCATCCCCAAGCTTAGATGCTTGAGACTTCTTGAAATATTATCTTGGGGTGCCTTGTGCATCCCCAAGCTTGAGCTTTTGTGTCTCCTTAATTCCTTTCATGTCACGGTTTCTCTTTTTATCAAAAGCTTCATTCACAACAAACTCAACAAGAACTTGTGAGATAGGTTAGTATAAACTAATGCAAAACCATATCATATTCTACTGTAACAAATCACTAACATTATTATTCAACATTGAATACTAAATGCCTCTGAATATTTAATACTCCTATCCTCAAATAGAATCATTAAACAAGCAAACATATGCAAACAATGCAACCATAACAGCAATCTGCCAAAATAGTACAGTTTGTAAAGAATGCAAGGGTATCAATACTTCCCTGACTCCAAAAATTATGAACTAAAATTACCACTCTAATAAATTTATCAGAGATTAATATGCAAAAAGATTCAACGTTATAACATTTTCTGACTTTTCTGAGGAATTTTTGCAACAGCGGTAAACTTTCTGTTTTCAAACAGCAACATGTATACTTGCAAAATAAGCATGGTAAAGGCTATCCTTGACTTTTTATTGAAACTAAAGATGCAAAACATTATTCTAACTAACAGCAAGCAAAAACTAACAAAATAAAATGATGCTCCAAGCAAAACACATATCATGTGGTGAATAAAAATATAGCTCCAAGTAGAGTTACCGATAGACGAAGACGAAAGAGGGGATGCCTTCCGGGGCATCCCCAAGCTTAGTTGTTTGGTTGTACTTGAATATTACCTTGGGGTGCCTTGGGAATCCCCAAGCTTAGGCTATTGCCACTCCTTATTCCATAGTCCATCGAATCTTTACCCAAAACTTGAAAACTTCAACCACACAAAACTCAACACAAAACTCGTAAGCTCCGTTAGTATAAGAAAATAAAACCACCACTTAGGTACTATAATGAACTCATTCTAAATTAATATTGGTATAATATCTACTGTATTCCAACTTCTCTATGGTTCATACCACTTAATAATAGCCATAGATGCATCAAAATAAGCAAACAACACAATGAAAACAGAATCTGTCAAAAACAGAAAAGTCTGTAGTAATCTGTATCAAACGTATACCTCTGGAACCCCAAAAATTATGAAATAAATTGCTGGACCTGAGTAATTTGTCTATTAATCATCTTCAAAAAGAATCAACCTAAAAGCACTCCCCAGTAAAAAATGGCAGCTAATATCGTGAGCGCTAAAGTTTCTGTTTTCTACAGCAAGATCATATAAACTTCACCCAAGTCTTCCCAAAGGTTCTACTTGGCACTTTATTGAAACAAAAGCTATAAAACATGATTACTACAGTAGCATAATCATGTGAACACACAACAACAGTAAGGGTAAATATTGGGTTGTCTCCCAACAAGCGCTTTTCTTTAATGCCTTTCTAGCTAGGCATGATGATGACAATGAAGCTCACATAAAAGATACGAATTGAAACATAACGGGAGCATCATGAAGCATATGACTAGCACATTTAAGCCTAACCCACTTCCTATGCATAGGGATTTTGTGAGCAAACAACTTATGGGAACAATAGTCAACTAGCATAGGAAGGTAACACAAGCATAGCTTCAAAAATTTAAGCACATAGAGAGGAAACTTGACATTATTGCAATTCCTACAAGCATATGTTCCTCTCTCATAATAATTTTCAGTAGCATCATGAATGAATTCAACATTATAACCAGCACCTAAAGCATTATTTTCATGATCTACAAGCATAGAAAATTTACTATTCTCAATATAAGCAAATTTCTTCTCATGAATAGTAGTGGGAGCAAACTCAACAAAATAACTATCATGTGATTGAAAATTAAGATCAAGATGACACGTTTCATGATTATAATTATTCTTTAAAGCATACGTGTCATCACAATAATCATCATAGATAGGAGGCATGCTTTCATCGTAGTAAATTTGCTCATCAAAGCTTGGGGGACAAAAAATATCATCTCCATCAAACATAGCTTCCCCAAGCTTGTGGCTTTGCATATCATTAGCGTCATGGATATTCAAGGAATTCATACTAACAACATTGCAATCATGCTCATCATTCAAAGATTTAGTACCAAACATTCTATAGATTTCTTCTTCTAGCACTTGAGCATAATTTTCCTTTCCATCATACTCACGAAAGATATTAAAAAGACGAAGCGTATGAGATAAACTTAACTCCATTTTTTGTAGTTTTCTTTTATAAACTAAACTAGTGCTAAAACAAGAAACAAAAAGATTCGATTGCAATATCTAAAGATATACCTTCAAGCGCTAACCTCCCCGGCAACAGCGCCAGAAAAGAGCTTGATGTCTACTACACAACCTTCTTCTTGTAGACGTTGTTGGGCCTGCAAGTGCACAGGTTTGTAGGATAGTAGCAAATTTCCCTCAAGTGGATGACCTCAGGTTTATCAATCCGTAGGAGGCGTAGGATGAATATGGTCTCTCTCAAACAACCCTGCAACCAAATAACAAAGAGTCTCTTGTCTCCCTAACACACCCAATACAATGGCAAATTGTATAGGTGCACTAGTTCGGCGAAGAGATGGTGATACAAGTGCAAAATAGATAGTAGATAAAGGTAATTGTAATCTGAAATTGTAAAAACAGCAAGGTAACAAGTGGTACAAGTGAGCGTAAACGGTATTGCAATGATAGGAAACAAGGCCTAGGGTTCATACTTTCACTAGTGCAAGTTCTCTCAACAATAATAACATAGATAGATCATATAACAAGCCCTCAACATGCAACAAAGAGTCACTCCAAAGCCACTAATAGCGGAGAACAAACGTAGAGATTATGGTAGGGTACGAAACCACCTCAAAGTTATTCTTTCGGATAGATCTATAAAAGAGTTCGTACTAGAATAACACCTTAAGACACAAAACAACCAAAACCCTAATGTCACCTAGATACTCCATTGTCACCTCAAGTATCCATGGGCATGATTATACGATATGCGTCACACAATCTCAGATTCATCCAACCAACATAAAAGTACTTCAAAGAGTGCCCCAAAGCTACTACCGGAGAGTCAAGAACGTGTGCCAACCCCTATGCATAGGTTCCCAATGTCACGAAACCCGCAAGTTGATCACCAAAACATACATCAAGTGGCACATGATATCCCATTGTCGCCACAGATAATCACGGCAAGACATACATCAAGTGTTCTCATAAAGACTCAATCCGATAAGATAACTTCAAAGGGGAAACTCAATTCATCACAAGAGAGTAGAGGGGGAGAAACATCGTAAGATCCAACTACAATAGCTAAGCTCGGGATACATCAAGATCGTGCCATAGAGGGAACACGAGAGAGAACGCGCGAGAGAGAGATCAAACACATAGCTACTGGTACATACCCTCAGCCCCGAGGGTGAACTACTTGCTCCTCGTCATGGATAGCGCCGGGATGATGAAGATGGCCTCCGGTCATGGGATCCCCCTTCGGCAGGGTGCCGGAACAGGGTCCCGGTTGTTTTTTGGTGGCTGCATAGGCTTGCGGCGGCGGAACTCCCGATCTAGGTTCTGTTCTAGAAGTTTTAGGGTACAAGAGTATATATGGGTGCAGGGGGTACATCGGAGGAGCTACGGGGGCCCCACGAGGCAGAGGCGCGCCCAGGGGGGAGCCCCCCACCCTCGTGGGGAGCCCGTATCTCCCCTGACATGCACTCCAAGTTCCCTGGGTTGCTTTCCTTCCAAAAATAACTTCTCCAGTTGATTTCGTTCCGTTTTGACTCCGTCTGATATTCCTTTTCCTCGAAACACTGAAATAGGCATAAAACAGCAAATCTGGGCTGGGCCTCCGGTTAATAGGTTAGTCCCAAAAATAATATAAAAGTGGATAATAAAGCCCAATATTGCCTAAAACAGAAGATAAAGTAGCATGGAGCAATCAAAAATTATAGATACGTTGGAGACGTATCAGGAAGCTGCAGGAAGAATGTGTACTTGGGCCATCATCGATTTCTTCCGACCAACCATCAATGTTGAAAGAAAGGCAAGCATTTCAAAGGCAAGGCAGATCACCGGAAGAAGCCCACCATGTGTACCGGTGATCACGTACTTGTTATGGTCAATGATTTACACGTAAACTTTGCAAAGGGTCCCGGCGGACTAGCTGTTCCAAGTGACGCTGGGGGACACGCACCCATGTGGAAGAAGAAATCTATATTTTGGGACCTACCCTACTGGAAAGACCTTGAGGTCCACTCTTCGCTCGACGTGATGCACATGATGAAGAACCTTTGCGTGAACCTGCTAGGCTTCTTGGGCGTGTATGGGAAGACAAAAGATACACCTGAGGCACGGGAGGGCCTGCAGCGTTTGCACAAAAAAGACGTCATGCCTCCGAAGCAGTATGAAGGTCCTGCCAGCCACGCTCTTACCAAAGAAGAGAAGGAAATATTCTTTGAATGCATGCTTAGTATGAAGGTTCCAACTGGCTTCTCGTCGAATATAAAGGGAATAATAAATATGGCAGAGAAAAAGTTTCGGAACCTAAAATCTCATGACTGCCACATGATTATGACGCAACTGCTTCGGGTTGCATTGAGGGGGCTTCTACCGGAAAACATCCGACTAGCCATTGTGAAGCTATGTGCATTCCTCAATGCAATCTCTCAAAAGGTGATCGATCCAGAAATCGTACCAAGGCTAAGGAGTGATGTGGCGCAATGTCCTGTCAGTTTCGAGCTGGTGTTCCCACCATCCTTCTTCAATATCATGACACACGTCCTAGTTCATCTAGTCGACGAGATTGTCATTCTGGGGCCCGTATTTCTACACAATATGTTCCCCTTTGAGAGGTTCATGGGAGTCCTAAAGAAATATGTCCGTAACCGTGCTAGGCCAGAAGGAAGCATCTCCATGGGCCATCAAACAGAGGATGTCATCGGGTTTTGTGTTGACTTCATTCCTGGCCTTAAGAAGATAGGTCTCCCTAAATTGCAGTATGAGGGGAGACTGACTAGAAAAGGCACGCTTGGAAGGGACTCAATAATATGCAGGGACGGATATTCTTGGTCTCAAGCACACTGCACAGTTCTACAAAACTCTACCTTGGTGGCCCCTTATGTCGATGAACACAAGAACAGTCTGCGCTCCGAACACCCAGAGCAGTGCGACGACTGGATTACATGTGAACACATCAGGACTTTCAGCAGTTGGTTGGAAACATGTCTTAGAGGTGACAACACTGTTTGTGATGAGCTGTACTTGTTATCCAGGGGACCATCTTCGACTGTTACGATTTGGAAAGGATACGAGATAAATGGGAATACATTTTACACGATTGACCAAGATCAAAAGAGCACCAACCAGAACAGCAGTGTCCGCTTTGATGCAGCCACCGAGAGGGGAAAGGACACATATTATGGTTACATAGTGGACATATGGGAACTTGACTATGGACATGATTTTAAGGTCCCTTTGTTTAAGTGCAAATGGGTCAATCTGTCAGGAGGCGGGGTACAGGTAGACCCACAGTATGGAATGACAATAGTGGATCTGAAAAATCTTGGGTACACTGACGAACCATTCGTCCTAGCCAATGATGTGGCACAGGTTATCTATGTGAAGGACATGACTACCAGACCAAGAAAAAGAAAAGATAAGGAAGCGAATACATCATACGATGAGCCAAAGCGCCACATAGTTCTTCCAGGAAAAAGGGACATCGTGGGAGTGGAGGGCAAGACAGACATGTCTGAAGATTATGAAAAGTTTCATGAAATTCCTCCCTTCAAAGTCAAGGCTGACCCCAGCATCCTGATAAACGATGAAGATTATCCATGGTTACGGCGCAATAAGCAAATGACACAAGCTAAGAAAAAGTGAAGACTTTCTCCCGCAACTATTATCATGATGCCATGCCAACTTTGTAACAGACGAGTATGATACCATTGTCTGTTTTGTACATGCACATGCTATGTGGGTGAAATTATGATACCATGCCAACTATCAACTTTTTCAGAGTTCATTTGAAATGCTTTAATGTCTTATGGTTCGGCCCTCGTAATACCATTAATCCCGGTTCGCTCCTTGTCAACTATGTTCTCACCAAGAACACTCTCAAGAGGGCAGCCACGTGGGCCATTGGTCTCGGTTCGTCTCGACCTTTTGGTCCCTGTTCCATGCACGAACCGGGACCAATGCGCCTCGCCCCTGGCCCATGACCATTAGTCTCAGTTTGTGCCACAAACCGGGACTAAAGGGTTGGTCCTCGTTGCCCTCAGAGTTTAGTCCCACCTCAGAGTTTGCTCTGAAATTCATAGAAATTTATTATGAATTCAGGTTGAATTTTCTCTATAGGCACATCTATGTTCATTTTTTTAGTAAAGTTAATCACAAACTTGTGATTCACACAAATTTCAAAGAATTCAAATTTTAACTATTCCAATTTGAAAACTAATGGCACTAACAGAAAGTTTATAATTTTGCTGACCTAAAAGCAAATAGAACTAAAAATAAAGCAAAAAA
>NC_057804.1:27819751-27820635 GCF_018294505.1 Triticum aestivum | reverse complement strand
AAATAATGCAGAAAACAAAACAAAAAAACTGGAAAAAAAATTAAAAATAGCAACGATAAATATTTTGTTGTAAGTAGAACCAAAATAAAATAAATAAAGCAAGAAAGAAAACAGAAAAACAAAAAAAGTGTTTTCAAATTTGAAAACAAATGGCACTAACAGAAAGTTTATAATTTTTCTAAAACTAAAAGCAAAAAAGAATTAAAAAAATAAAGAAAAAACAAAAGAAAATAAATAATGCAGAAAACAAAACAAAAAACTGGAAAATAAAAATAAAAATAGCAACAATAAGTAAAGAAAACACAAAAACAAAAAAAAGTGCCTCCTACTGGGCCCCCACGGCCTGAATACGACTAGAAACCCGACCATGGGCCAGGATTCAGGCGCGCAGAAGGCCCAGCGGGCCCACAGGCAAAGCAATGTCAGATTAGGCCCATGGGCCTGCAGTTTAGAGGAGTTCGAGAGAGAGGAGGCAGCAGTGCTTATAAGCAGGTGGTCAACGCTCTCAACTAGCGAGGTGGGACTAAACTCCCACCACCGCGCTGCTATGCAAGGCCATTGGTCCCGGTTGGTGGCACGAACCGGGACCAATGCCACCCTTTGGTCCCGGTTCGTGGTACCAACCGGGACCAATGCCCCCCTTTAGTCCCGGTTCGTGGTACCAACCGGGACCAATGCCCCCCTTTAGTCCCGGTTCGTGCCACCAACTGGGACCAAAGGCCGCCGCTTCCCGCCCTTTGGGCTGTTGAAAAGAGGCCTTTGGTCCCGGTTGGTGGCACCAGCCGGGATTAAAGGGTGCATTAGTCCCGGCTGGTGGCACGAACCGGGACTAAAGGCTTTGCTATATAAGCAAACACTTTGCAAAAATTCAGAATTTCATCGCC
>NC_057804.1:27789419-27818917 GCF_018294505.1 Triticum aestivum | reverse complement strand
TTCATATATGTATTAATTTTTTATTTAGGTTGTTAGTAGATATCGATTTTAGGTTAGTGCATTTTAGGTTAGTGTAGAGGAAAAAGTAAAATAAGGAAAAGGAAGAAAAGAGGAAGAAGGAAGAAGGAAGAAGAAGAAGAAAAAGAAGGAGAGGAAAAAGGAAAATAAGAAGAGGAAGAAAGGAGAAGAAGAGGAGAAATAAATAAGAAGAGGAAAAAAGAAGAAAAAGAAGAGGAGAAGAAGAAAGGAATCGAGGGAGAAGAAGAAAAAAAATAGAATTTTCTATTTTTTCTTCTTCTCCCTCGATTCCTTTCTTCTTCTCCTCTTTTTTTTCTTCTTTTTTTTCTTCGATCTTCTCCTCTGTCATCGTCAATATACCCCTCCTGATAACTTCAACATGAGGGGGGGGTTGATATACCCCCTCCCCGATAATATTATTTTCCCATGTACGTATGTCGTGTCAATATAAACTCCTGGTAACTTCAACATGGGGGGAGGGGGGTTCGATATACCCCCTCCCCGATAATATTATTTTTCCATGTACGTATGTCGTCATTGTCGATATAAACCCCTCCCGATAACTTCAACACGTGGGGGGTCGATATACCCCCTCCCGATAACTTCAACACGTGGGGGGTCAATATACCCCCTCCCGATAACTTCAACACATGGGGGGGATCGATATACCCCCTCCCTGATAACATTTATTTTCCCGTGTATGTATCTCATCGTTGTCGATATTACCCCCTTGAAGCGTTGTCGAGGCCACCCCAAACCCTAGAGAAGCAGCGTCGAGGGCACTAATTAATATGATTCCATATCTGTCATGTTTGAATAATAATTGCCATGTAGTAAATATTTGTAGAAACTATGGACACCCCCCGAGACGAAGCAACAGAAGCGATGTTGGGGGTGATAATCGCAGAAGGAAGTGATGTCGTCTTATCATTTCTGAACGACGCCGATGGTCAGGAAGGACAGCGTGAAGAAGCAGGCTATGAATGTGATGGCTCCTTTGACCGAATGTCGGTGCAAGAAGGAGACCATGAGGGCGGCTCCGGTGACCCAATGACGGTGCAAGAAGGAGACCGTGATGACGGCTCCGGTGACCGAACCGAGTTTGGCTAGGTATATATATTAGTTAAGCTTGTGTTGACTAGATAATTGATGCATTCATTATTTTGGTATATGTACACATATTAATTAACTCTCGTCTTTCTTCTTTTTTCTAGCCCTCTGGATTGAGCACAACTTCGGTAAGGAGACGAGGCACGAAGAAAAAGTTGATCTCGGATGAAAGGTTTGAGATCACAGCAATCGCGCGCGACGGCGAACTGATTGAACCCATCCGGACAAAGAACACATTTTCTACTTAGTGCGGGGTTCTTGTTAGGGACAAGATCCCGATCAGCATCCACCAATGGTATAAGCCTAAGGAGGAAGACCCTCAGGTGTCTTATGTCAATGATATGCAGAAAGATGATCTTTGGACTGAGATGAAGGTAAATTTCACCCTACCGCCAGAGGAGGATCCGGAGAAGCCAGTTCAAGAGCAATTAATCAAGTCTTGTGCTCTTAAGAAGATGGCAGGCCTATTCAGGAGGTGGAGGAAAGAGCTGAAAAAGTTTGTCAACAAAGAAGAGACACCAGAATTCATCGGCAAATAAGAGAAGATCAGAGATCACTGGCCCACATTTGTGGCCCACACGACATCGGAAAAGAGTAAGAAGATGTCGGCGACAAACAAGCAAAATGCTGCGAAGAAGAAGTTTCACCATCGCACGGGGTCAGGTGGCTACCTCAAAGCCCGGCCTAAGTGGTCCAAGGCTGAGAATGATCTGCTTGATAAAGGGATCGAACCAGAGACAATGAAATGGCCAGACCATTGCCGGACTTGGTTCTTCAGGGCTGGCGGAACCTTGGACCCTGTATCAGGGAAGTGTCATTGGACGGACGAGCAACTGAAAACACCAGTCAACAGGCTTCGGCACTATATCGATGCAGCGCAGCAAGGGACGTTCGTTCCAAACAGGGAGAAGGACGAGCTCACAATGGCCCTCGGGAATCCTGAGCACCCTGGATGGACACGAGCCACGCCAGGCTCCATTCTGTGGAAGGTTGGTTTTCCGGATGCAGGGGGTTACAAAACCCATGAGAGGAGGAAGAAACTGGAGCAGAGCCAACTGCAGGCGCTCCAAGAAAGGGTACAAGGGATAGAGGAACGAGAAGCAGATCGCAGCAAACGACCTGCCGAAGCTTCCCCCGAAGCTTCCCCGCCATCTCAGCGGAGAAGCAGCGTGGCTCCCACCGAGCTACTTCAGCCGGAGCATGTCTTGATGGCTCCTGCTAGCTACCCCATGGATTTTACCACGGAGGCTCAAAATTGCCACCTTATGACGCAATGGCAAAACTTAAAAGTCAAGGCGGCTGTCGGCCAAGTTCGACCTTCTGAACCCGGCGCAACTTTTCATGTCGTCTGATTCCAGAAGGATGTGCTAGGGTGACGATGGACGAAATAATGGAGGGATTTGAGGACCTCCAGCTTGACCACCCTACCAGTGAAGGGGAGACTTGGCTGGGTTTTGCTCTGAAGACTCCATGCCTATGGCGGAAGGAGTTCATCAAGCTTCCGAACTGGACGCCTCCTTCTCCTCCTCCGGTGAGTCAGGGAACTCCGCCTCCTCCACCGCCTCCTCCTCCGGCGAGTGACGATCAGGGCACTCGTCCTCCTTCTCTGGCGCGTGGCGGCACTCTGCCTCCTTCTCCGCCTACGCCGGCGCGCCCGAGAAGCCAGCAGCCTCCTCCTTCTCCGCCTCGCCGGCAAGGGCGGAAGAGACCCGCTGCCGCCCCGGCTGCTCCAGCGCGTCGTAGTCCTTCTCCTCCGCCTCGTAAGCAAGCACGAAAGAAGACAGACGCCGCAGCCGCTCCGTCTGCTCCGGCGTTGATACGTCTCCAACGTATCTATAATTTTTGATTGCTCCATGCTACTTTATCTACTGTTTTGGACTATATTGGGCTTTATTTTCTACTTTTATATTATTTTTGGGACTAACCTATTAACTGGAGGCCCAACCCAGAATTGCTGTTTTTTGCCTATTTTAGTGTTTCGAAGAAACAGAATATCAAATGGAGTCCAAACGGAATGAAACCTTCGGGAACATGATTTACTCACTGAACGTGATCCAGGAGACTTGGACCCTGCTCCAAGGAACAACCGAGGCGGTCATGAAGGTGGGGGTCGCGTCCTCCCCCCCTGGGCACGCCCCCCTACCTCGTGGGCCCCCTGTTGCTCCACCGGCGTACTCCTTCCTCCTATATATACCTACGTACCCCCGACAGATCAAAGGGAGAGCCAAAAACCTAATTCCACCGCCGCAACTTTTTGTATCCATGAGATCCCATCTTGGGGCCTGTTTTGGAGCTCCGCCGGAGGGGGCATCCACCATGGAGGGCTTCTACATCAACACCATAGCCTCTCCGATGAAGTGTGAGTAGTTTACCTCAGACCTTAGGGTCCATAGTTAGTAGCTAGATGGCTTCTTCTCTCTTTTTGGATCTCAATACAATGTTCTCCCCCTCTCTTGTGGAGATCTATTCGATGTAATCTTCTTTTTGCGGTGTGTTTGTTGAGACCGATGAATTGTGGGTTTATGATCTAGCTTATCTATGAATAATATTTGAATCTTCTCTGAATTATTTTATGCATGATTGAGTTATCTTTGCAAGTCTCTTCGAATTATCCATTTGGTTTGGCCAACTAGATTCGTAGTTCTTGCAATGGGAGAAGTGCTTAGCTTTGGGTTTGATCTTGCGGTGTCCTTACCCAGTGACAGAAAGGGTTGCAAGGCACGTATTGTATTGTTGCCATCAAGGATAACAAGATGGGGTTTTTATCATATTGCATGAAGTTATCCCTCTACATCATGTCATCTTGCTTAAGGGGTTACTCTGTTTTTAACTTAATACTCTAGATGCATGCTGGATAGCGGTCGATGAGTGGAGTAATAGTAATAGATGCAGAATCGTTTCGGTTTACTTGTCTCGGACGTGATGCCTATATACATGATCATACCTAGATATACTCATAACTATGCTCAATTCTATCAATTGCTCAACAGTAATTTGTTCACCCACCGTAGAATACTTATGCTCTTGAGAGAAGCCACTAGTGAAACCTATGGCCCCCGGGTCTATTCTCATCATATCAATCTCCATTACTTTAATACTTGCTTTGTTTTTACTTTGCCTTTTACTTTTCACTTTGCATCTCTATATCAAAAATACCAAAAATATTATTTATCATCTCTATCAGATCTCACCCTCGCAAGTGACCGTGAAGGGATTGACAACCCCTAATCGCGTTGGTTGCGAGTAGCTATCGTTTTGTGCGGGTACGAGGGACTTGTGCATGGCCTCCTACTGGATTGATACCTTGGTTCTCAAAAACTGAGGGAAATACTTACGCTACTTTACTGCATCATCCTCTCCTCTTCGGGGAAATCCAACGCAGTGCTCAAGAGGTAGCAAGAATATTTTCTGGCGCCGTTGTCGGGGAGTTTGCGCAAAAGTCAACCATACCAAGTAGCCATCACAATCCCTATCTCTCGCATTACATTATTTGCCTCTCGTTTTCCTCTCCCCCACTTCACCCTTGCCGTTTTATTCACCCTCTCTTTCCCAATCTCCTCCTCTCTTTCCCTTTCGCCTTTTTCTCGTTTTCCTTTTTGTTTGCTCGTGTGTTGGATTGCTTGTTTGTCGTGATGGCTCAAGATGCTACCAAATTGTGTGACTTCAGCAATACCAATAATAATGATTTCCTTAGCACTCCGATTGCTCCTCTTGCCAATACTGAATCTTGTGAAATCAATACTGCTTTGTTGAATCTTGTTATGAAAGATCAATTCGCCGGCCTTCCTAGTGAAGATGTCGCTACTCATCTGAATAGCTTCGTTGATTTATGTGATATGCAAAAGAAAAAAGATGTCGATAATGATGTCGTTAAATTGAAGCTATTTCCTTTTTCGCTTAGAGATCGAGCTAAAGCGTGGTTTTCATCTTTGCCTAAAAATAGTATTGATTCTTGGAACAAATGCAAAGCTGCTTTTATCTCAAAGTATTTTCCTCCTGCTAAGATTATCTCTCTTAGGAACGGTATTATAAATTTTAAGCAACTTGATCATGAACATGTTGCACAAGCTTGGGAGAGAATGAAATTAATGATACGTAATTGTCCTACTCATGGTTTGAACTTGTGGATGATTATACAAAAAATTTATGTCGGATTGAATTTTGCTTCTAGAAATCTTTTAGATTCGGCCGCGGGAGGCACTTTTATGGAAATCACTCTAGGAGATGCTAAACTTCTAGATAATATTATGGTAAATTATTCTCAATGGCATACTGAAAGATTTTTTAATAAAAAAGTGCATGTGATAGAAGAAATTAATGTTTTGAGTGAAAAGATGGATGAACTTATGAAATTATTTGCTACTAAGAATGTTTCTTCTGATCCTAATGATATGCCCTTGTCTACTTTGATTGAGAATAATAATGAATCTATGGATGTGAATTTTGTTGGTAGGAATAATTTTGGTAATAACGCGTATAGAGGGAATTTTAATCCTAGGCCTTTTCCTAGTAATCCTTCTAATAATTATGGAAATTCCTACAACAATTCTTATGGAAATTTTAATAAGATGCCCTCTGAATTTGAGAGTAGTGTTAAAGAGTTTATGAATTCACAAAAGAATTTTAATGCTTTGCTTGAAGAGAAATTGCTTAAAGTTGATGATTTGGCTAGGAACGTTGATAGATTTTTCTCTTGAAATTGATTCTTTAAAGCTTAGATCTATTCGTCCTAAACATGATATCAATGAGTCTCTCAAAGCTATGAGAATTTCCATTGATGAGTGCAAAGAAAGAACCGCTAGGATGCGTGCTTCCAAAGATGCCTTTATTAAAGCATGTTCTTCCAATTCCTATGAAAATCAAGATGAAGATCTAAATTTTATTGATGTGTCCCCCATTAAATCTTTGTTTTGAAATGTGAATCTTGATGAAACTGAATATGATCTTCCTTTACCTAGAAGGTGTTCTAAGAATTCAGAGTTTTTAGACCTTGATGATGAAATTGATGAAAGTGGGATTGAAAGGAATAAAAACCTAGATGTTGCTAAACCCACTATTTTGGATCTCAAGGAATTTAATTATGAAAATTGCTCTCTAATTGATTGTATTTCCTTGTTGCAATCCGTGCTAAATTCTCCTCATGCTTATAGTCAAAATAAGGCCTTTACCGAACACATTGTTGATGCCTTGATGCAATCTTATGAAGAAAAACTTGAGTTGAAAGTTTCTATCCCTAGAAAACTCTATGATGAGTGGGAACCTACTATTAAAATAAAAATTAAAAATTATGAGTTTCATGCCTTGTGTAATTTGGGTGCTAGTGTCTCCACTATTCCCAAAACTTTGTGTGATTTGCTAGATTTCCGTGACTTTGAAGATGGCTCTCTAAACTTGCATCTTGCGGATTCCACTATTAAAAATCCTATGGGAAGAATTAATAATATTCTTATCGTTGCAAATAGGAATTATGTACCCGTAGATTTTATCGTTCTTGATATAGATTGCAATCCTTCATGTCCTATTATTCTTGGTAGACCTTTCCTTAGAACGATTGGTGCGATTATTGATATGAAGGAAGGGAATATTAGATTCCAATTTCCCTTAAAGAAGGGCATGGAACACTTCGCTAGAAAGAATATAAAATTACCTTATGAATCTATCATGAAAGCCACTTATGGATTGCCTACCAAATATGGCAAAACCAAGATCTATCCTTGCTTTTATGCCTAGCTAGGGGCGTTAAACGATAGCGCTTGTTGGGAGGCAACCCAATTTTATTTTTTGTTTTTTTGTTTTTTCTCCTGTTTAGGAATAAATAATCCATCTAGCCTCTGTTTGGATGTGGTTTTATGTTTTAATTAGTGTTTGTGCCAAGTAGAACCTATAGGATAACCTACAATGATAGTTGATTTGATTCTGCTGAAAAACAGAAACTTTGCACGCACGAATATAATTTTGTTAAATCATAGGAACATGATTTTGCGTTGATTCTTTTTGCTGCTGTTCAATAGACAAATTTTCCAGGACTTCCTATTTTGGTATAATTTTCAGAGTTCCATAAGTTTGAGTTAGTTACAGATTACTACAGACTGTTCTGTTTTTGACAGATTCTGTTTTGCGTGTGTTGTTTGCTTACTTTGATGAATCTATGGCTAGTAAAATAATTTATGATCCATAGAGAAGTTGGAATAAAGTAGGTTTAACACCAATATAAATAAAGAATGAGTTCACTACAGTACCTTAAAGTAGTATTTTGTTTTCTTTCACTAACGGAGCTCACGGGATTTCTATTGAGTTTTGTGTTGTGAAGTTTTCAAGTTTTGGGTGAATTCTTTTGACGGATTATGGAACAAGGAGTGGCAAGAGCCTAAGCTTGGGGATGCCCATGGAACCCCCAAGATAATCCAACGACACCAAAAATTCAAAGCTTGGGGATGCCCCGGAAGGCATCCCCTCTTACGTCTACTTCCATCGGTAATTTACTTGGAGCTATATTTTTATTCACCACATGATATGTGTTTTGCTTGGAGCGTCTTGTATTATTTGCGTCTTTGCTTGTTAGTTTACCACAATTAAGAAGATTTACATTGAAATTATTCCAAGGTATCACTCCGCATCAAAAATTCTTTTTTTATCATTTACCTACTCGAGGACGAGCAGGAATTAAGCTTGGGGATGCCTGATACGTCTCCAACGTATCTATAATTTTTGATTGCTCCATTCTACTTTATCTACTGTTTTGTACTATATTGGGCTTTATTTTCTACTTTTATATTATTTTTGGTACTAACCTATTAACCGGAGGCCCAACCCAGAATTGCTGTTTTTTGCCTATTTCAGTGTTTCAAAGAAACGGAATATCAAACGGAGTCCAAACGGAATAAAACCTTCGAGAACGTGATTTTCTCATCGAACGTGATCAAGGAGACTTGGACCCTGCTCCAAGGAACAACCGAGGCGGTCACGAGGGTGGGGGCGCGCCATCCCCCCTAGGTGCGCCCCCTACCTCGTGGGCCCCCTGTTGCTCCATTGATGTACTCCTTCCTCCTATATATACCTACGTACCCCCGACAGATCAAAGGGAGAGCCAAAAACCTAATTCCACTGCCGCAACTTTCTGTATCCACGAGATCCCAACTTGGGGCCTGTTCCGGAGCTCCGCCGGAGGGGGCATCCACCACGGAGGGCTTCTACATTAACACCATAGCCTCTCCGATGAAGTGTGAGTAGTTTACCTCAGACCTTCGGGTCCATAGTTAGTAGCTAGATGGCTTCTTCTCTCTTTTTGGATCTCAATACAATGTTATCCCCCTCTCTTGTGGAGATCTATTCGATGTAATCTTCTTTTTGCGGTTTGTTTGTCGAGACCGATGAATTGTGGGTTTATGATCCAGCTTATCTATGAATAATATTTGAATCTTCTCTGAATTCTTTTATGTATGATTGAGTTATCTTTGCAAGTCTCTTCGAATTATCCGTTTGGTTTGGCCAACTAGATTCATAGTTCTTGCAATGGGAGAAGCGCTTAGCTTTGGGTTCGATCTTGCGGTGTCCTTACCCAGTGACAGAAAGGGTTGCAAGGCACATATTGTATTGTTGCCATCGAGGATAACAAGATGGGGTTTTTATCATATTGCATGAAGTTATCCCTCTACATCATGTCATCTTGCTTAAGGCGTTACTCTGTTTTTAACTTAATACTCTAGATGCATGCTGGATAGCGGTCGATGAGTGGAGTAATAGTAGTAGATGCAGAATCATTTCGATTTAGTTGTCTCGCACGTGATGCCTATATACATGATCATACCTAGATATACTCATAACTATGCTCAATTCTATCAATTGCTCAACAGTAATTCGTTCACCCACCGTAGAATACTTATGCTCTTGAGAGAAGCCACTAGTGAAACCTATGGCCCCTGGGTCTATTCTCATCATATCAATCTCCATACTTTAATACTTGCTTTGTTTTTACTTTGCCTTTTACTTTTCACTTTGCATCTCTATATCAAAAATACCAAAAATATTATTTATCATCTCTATCAGATCTCACCCTCGTAAGTGACCGTGAAGGGATTGACAACCCCTAATCACGTTGGTTGTGAGTAGCTATCGTTTTGTGCAGGTACAAGGGACTTGTACGTGACCTCCTACTGGATTGATACCTTGGTTCTCAAAAACTGAGGGAAATACTTACGCTACTTTACTGCATCATCCTCTCCTCTTCGGGGAAATCCAACGCAGTGCTCAAGAGGTAGCAGGCGTCTAGCAGTACAGCCAGCAGAGGCGGGAGGCAATACAGATACGGTCCTTCTCTCAAGCCTCTAGAGAAGTTACCGTACGAGAAGACCGAGGAGGAAAACGCGAAGATCATGCAGACCGAAGTGAACGACTTCTTTGAAGGGGTGAAAGCAAAGAGATATCCACCTCCGGAGGAGAAGGTAGATCTGGTGAAAGCAAAGCGCACTATCGATGCCCTGAGGAAACCACCAAAGTCTCCGCCGAAAAACAACTATGAGAGCATTACTGCAAAGACATATCTCAAAGCTAACCGGTCGGGAAGTACTGTCAGTGATAAAAGGTTAAAAGAACGAGCAGCTGGGAAAAAAAATGCCCAGCTCGGCGAACAAGCAAAGCAATCGTGCCCCCTGCTCAATGTGTCTAGCGACATCATCGCTAATGCTCCGGGGACGGTGCCCGGTTATAACAATCTTGGAGATTACCTGCCTGATGATGTACATTTTGATTTCTTGGAGGTGGACGAACACAGATACGAGTACGAGAAGCCTCTCGTCAAAGATGAAAAATCTCTAACAACGATGATGCGAAGATTCCATAATTGGTACATGAAAACCTGCAGAGAGTCTGGGGGGACGAATGCTTTGTATCTGAGTATTAAAGAGGAGCACGACCTCGTTGGAACTGATCTGTTGGCTGTTCCATTTGAGGAATTCTTCGAGTTCTTCAATCTAAAGGCCCTCGATAAATTAACGGTCTTTTGCTACTGTCTATAAATAGTATTTATGTCATTAAGTCTCTATATATAGCTCGGCTCTTTCATTACATGTATTTATAATTAATTATCCTCACTATATTATGCAGATTGAAGATCGTCGAGTGCAAAAAACAAGAAATTTATGATATTGGGTTCATTGACACAATTATCATAGATGAAATTTAGGTTAAAAAGCACGCCGAAGAGGCCGAGGCCAACTGGCTACAATCGTTGATCAAAAATCAAAACAAAGATTTAATACTCTTTCCTTACAACTTCAAGTGAGTGTTACTGTCGTGTGCATATCCGGTTTCCCTTATTACTCGAGCGAGGTTATAGTAATGTAATTGATGAGTTATGCATGCGTGCGCAGCTTCCACTATGTTCTTCTGGAGATTAAGCTTGAGCGGGGAGTAGTAACCGTCTTAGACTCGAGACGAAAAGATCCCGAAACCTATGCGGACATGACTAATTTTCTCAATGATACGTCTCCAATGTATCTACTTTTCCAAACACTTTTGCCCTTGTTTTGGACTCTAACTTGCATGATTTGAATGAAACTAACCCGGACTGACGCTGTTTTCAGCAGAACTACCATGATGTTGTTTTATGTGTAGAAAAGAAAAGTTCTCGGAATATCCTGGAAATCCACGGAGGCACTTTTCAGATTTAATAAGAATTTTTGACGAAAGAATCAAGGCCAAGGGGCCCACGGGCTGTCCACGAGACAGGGGGCGCCCCCCTCCCCCCCTAGGGTGCGCCCTCCTATCTCGTGGGCCCCCTAGACCTCCACCAACCTCAACTCCAACTCTATATCTTCCGTCTCGCGGAGGAAAAAATCAAAGAGAAAGTTTCATCGCGTTTTACGACATGGAGCCGCCGCCAAGCCCTACTCTCTCTCGGGAGGGCTGATCTGGAGTCCGTTCGGGGCTCCGGAGAGGGGGATTCGTCACCGTCATCATCATTAACCATCCTCCATCACCAATTTCATGATGCTCACCTCCATGCGTGAGTAATTCCATCGTAGGCTTGCTGGACGGTGATGGGTTGGATGAGATTTACCATGTAATCAAGTTAGTTTTGTTAGGGTTAGATCCCTAGTATCCACTATGTTCTGAGATTGATGTTGCTATGACTTTGCTATGCTTAATGCTTGTCACTCGGGCCCGAGTGCCATGATTTCAGATCTGAACCTATTATGTTTTGATCAATATATGTGTGTTCTTGATCATATCTTGCAAGTCTATAGTCACCTATTATGTGTTATGATCCGACAACCCCGAAGTGACAATAATCGGGATACTTCTCGGTGATGACCGTAGTTTGAGGAGTTCATGTATTCACTATGTGTTAATGCTTTGGTCCGGTTCTCTATTAAAAGCAGGCCTTAATATCCCTCAGTTTCCGCTAGGACCCCGCTGCCACGGGAGGGTAGGACAAAAGATGCCATGCAAGTTCTTTTCCATAAGCACGTATGACTATTTACGGAATACATGCCTACATTACATTGATGAACTGGAGCTAGTTTTATATCACCCTACGTTATAACTATTGCATTAGGAATCGCATCCGGCATAATTATCCATCACTGATCCATTGCCTACGAGCTTTTCATATATTGTTCTTCGCTTATTAACTTTTTCCGTTGCTACAG
The DNA here is from genome assembly GCF_018294505.1 of Triticum aestivum. Lineage (NCBI taxonomy): Eukaryota > Viridiplantae > Streptophyta > Magnoliopsida > Poales > Poaceae > Triticum > Triticum aestivum. The sequence continues at coordinate 27,807,140 of NC_057804.1, read as the reverse complement.
TTACGTACAACTACTACAAAAACCCAAAAACATTTATCTTTACTGTTGCTATTGTTACCATTACTATCATACCACTTTTGCTACTAAATACTTTGCTGCAGATACTAAGTTATCCAGGTGTGGTTGAATTGACAACTCAACTGCTAATACTCAAGAATATTCTTTGGCTCACCTTGTGTCGAATCAATAAATTTGGGTTGAATACTCTACCCTCGAAAGTTGTTGCGATCCCCTATACTTGTGGGTTATCAAGACTAATTTCTGGCGCCGTTGCCAGGGAGCATAGCTCTATTCTCTGAGTCACTTGGGATTTATATCTGTTGATCACTATGAAGAACTTGAAAGACGCTAAGACCAAGATTTTGCCCTCAACTACGAGGGGAGGTAAGGAACTGCCATCTAGCTCTGCACTAGATTCTCCTTCCGTTATTAGTAGGCTTGCGACACCTAAACCTGCTACTGCTATGAATTCTGATATGTCGCATGTTATTGATGATGCCACTTCTGCTATGCATGATGAAACTACTTCTGTGTGTGATACTACTTTGCCATTAGGTGAATTTCTAGATGAACAACTTGCTAGAGTTAGGGGGAATGAAAATATTGAAGAACCTATTATTGATGATAGTGATGATGAACGTTCCCCCAATTATTATGTATTACCTGTTGTTCCTAAGGGTTATGTTATGAACAAAGAAGTTGCTGAAGCTATTCTTGCTTGCAATGATAGAAATGATCTTAAGAAATTATTAGCTAAATGGAAGAAGCAGTCTCTTAATGCTAGAATGAAACCTGATCCTACTTTTGCTACTTCACCTATCTGTGTTACTAGTAAGGATTATGAATTCTCTGTTGATCCTGATATTATTACTTTAGTTGAATCTGATCCTTTTTATGGCCTTGAATCTGAAACTGTTGTGGCACATCTTGCCAAGTTGAATGATATAGCCACCCTGTTTACTCATGATGAGAAGTCTCGCTATTTATATATCCTTAAGATATTCCCGTTCTCATTAGAGGGTGATGCTAAGACTTGGTATAATTCTCTTGCTCTTGGTTGTTTGCGTAGTCCCCAGGATATGATTTATTACTTCTCTGCTAAATATTTCCCTACTCATAAGAAACAAGCTGCCTTGCGGGAAATATATAATTTTGTGCAAATCAAAGAAGAGAGTCTCCCACAAGCTTGTGGGAGGTTTCTCCGGTTACTTAAAGCTTTGCCTAATCATCCTCTTAAGAAAAATGAAATACTTGATATCTTTTATAATGGACTAACCGATGCTTCCAAGGACCACTTGGATAGTTGTGCTGGTTGTGTTTTTAGGGAAAGAACAGTCGACGAAGCTGAAATATTATTGAATAATATGTTGACTAATGAAAATAATTGGACTCTTCCTGAGCCAGTTCCTGAAGTAATTCCTGAATCAATTGAGCCAACTCCTGAGCCTATTCCTAAACCCACTCCGAAGAAGAGAGGTGTTTTATTTCTCAGTCCTGAAGATATGCAAGAGGCAAAGAAATCAATGAAAGAAAAAGGTATTAAAGCTGAAGAAGTTAAGAATTTACCACCTATTGAAGAAATACATGGTCTTAATTTACCGCGTGAAGAACCACATTGTCTTGATAACCCAACACAGGTAGTAAAGGTAAATTCTCTCTATAGATATGATAAAGTTGAAATACCCTCTACTAAATTTCATAGCCCATGCTTAGATGAATTTGATGACTTTATGGCTAGACAAGAAAGTTTTAATGCTTATGTTGGTAGAGAGTTAAAGAATAATGCTTTCGAGATAGGACGCGTAGGTGATAATCTGGCTAGAGTTAAAGATGAACTTCACCATGTTAGCAAATATGCTTCCATGGTTGCTAGTCAAGCTGAGCAAGTACTCAAAGCTCAAAATGATTTGCTTGATGAGTTGAATAATAAAAATGACTTTGCCGTTAGAGTGGCTACTAGAACTGGTAGAATGACTCAGGAACCTTTGTATCCTGAAGGCCACCCTAAAAGAATTGAACAAGATTCTCAGAATAATAATCTAGATGTTCCTAGTTCTTCTAAGAAGAAGAAAAAGAAGAATGATAGGACTGTGCAAACTTCTAGTGAACCTAATGCAGAAATACTTGAGAATCTCAATGATACTTCTATCTCTGCTGCTGAAACACAATCCGGAGATGAACATGAACCTGATGATAATGGTAATAATGATGTTCATGTAGATGCTCAACCTAGTAATAACAATGATGTAGATATTGAACCTGCTGTTGATCTTGATAACCCACAATCAAAGAATCAACGTTATGATAAGAGAGATTTTGTTGCTAGGAAGCACGGTAAAGAAAGAGAACCATGGGTTCAGAAACCCATGCCCTTTCCTCCTAAACCATCCAAGTCAAAGGATGATGAGGATTTTGAGCGCTTTGCTGAAATGATTAGACCTATTTTCTTACATATGCGCTTAACTAATATGCTTAAAGTAAATCCTTATGCTAAGTATATGAAGGATATCATTACAAATAAAAGAAAGATATCGGAAGCTGAAATTTCCACCATGCTTGCTAATTACACTTTTAAGGGTGGAGTACCAAAGAAACTTGGAGATCCGGGTGTTCCAACTATACCATGCTCCATTAAAAGAAATTATGTTAGAACTGCTTTATGTGATCTTGGAGCCGGTGTTAGTGTTATGCCTCTCTCTTTATATCGTAGACTTGAATTGAATAAGTTGACACCTACTGAAATATCTTTGCAAATGGTTGATAAATCAACTGCTATATCTGTCGGTATTTGTGAGGATGTGCCTGTTGTGGTTGCAAATGCCACTATCTTAACGGACTTTGTTATTCTTGATATTCCAGAGGACGATAGTATGTCTATTATCCTTGGTAGACCTTTTCTTAATACTGCAGGGGCTGTTATTGATTGCAACAAAGGCAATGCCACTTTTCATGTTAATGTCAATGAGCATACGGTACACTTTCCGAGGAAACAATCTCAAGTTCATAGCATCAATTCTATTGAAAAAGTTCCAACTATCATTTTTGGAGGTTTTGAATTTCCTCTCCCTATTGCCAAGAAAAAGTATGATATTCTTATTGTTGGGGATTTTCATATCCCCGTTGAGGTAACTTAGTGTTATTCGAAATTTCTCCGGTTCCGTGTTATTCGGAATGAGTTTGTTAACAAGAGTTGATCAACCTTGTTAGCGGGTTCATTTTGATGATCACGAGATGGATGAAACTAGAAGGCACAACCTTCTGGACCCTCTTTTTACTTTCTGGTTTTTAGATTAAATAAAGCAAAAATAGTATTACCAGTCTGTTTTTCGAATTATCTGTGCATTAAAAAAATAGTCCAAAAATAAAAGTGCTCCAAATACCCTGCAAATTTAGTATGATTTTTTTCTGGAATATTTGAGGATTTTAGGCACTGAAAACACTGCAGGAGGGGCAAGCACCAGGCCACGAGAGAGGAGGGCGCCCCCCCCCTTGTAGGGCGCGCCCCCTGTCTCGTGGGCCCCTGGTGGCTCCCCTCCACTTATGCCAGCACCCACACACTTCATCTTCTACCCAAAAAATCCCCATCCAGCTCAAGCACGAGTTCTAGCTCGTTTTGCTGCGATTTTCGATCTCTTAGCTCAAAGCTCCATTCAGAAAACTGCTTTGGGAGATTGTTGCTTGGTATGTGACTGCTCCATTGGCCCAATTAGTTTTTGTTCTAGTGCTTTATTCATTGCAAATCCTTGTTGTCTTGGTGACCCTGTTCTTGAGCTTGCATGTTAAATTTTTGAGGTCCCAAGCAATTCCAATGCTTGATATAGGCTCTAGGCACTTGTAGGAGTAGTTGTTATCATTCTTGTTTACTTTTATGCACTTTTATTTTGAAGTTACTAAAATTTCAGAAATTTTTAGAAAAAGAAAAATGCTTAGGAGAATGTACCAAGGTGGTTCCTCGGCAAAGAAAGGGCCAAGGATTGCTATATGTGAGCAAGACATTGAATTGCCGAGGAATGCATATGTACGGGCTTGTGAGTGGCCATCCGATGATTTTATGGTCGAAACAGGCTTCAAGGAGGAATTTGACGCGTATGTGCGTAATGCCGAGCTGGAGGACTTCTTACAAGATAAGTGTCCTCAGTACTCTCAATTGACTGATTCTTTTGTGCGGAGGTTTAAATATAACTTTACACGTAATTCTCCTAGTGTCCTATTTGATATTTATGATACATCTTATACCATGGATTTAGAGGATTTTACAACTGCTTGCAAACTCCCCCAGTGGGGTAATATTAATGATCCTCCCAAATCTGAATTTAGAGATTTCCTTGCGAATATTACTGTGGGAGAATCTAGGGACGTAGCACAAGCTACCATAGGGAGCATTCATTTTCCTGCTATACATTACTTTCCTCTCTTTATTGGTAGATGCATTAACGATGAGGACGAGGTATGTCACATGTGTGCCCCCGATCTTTCTGTCCTCAAGAGTGTTGTGTCAGGTTATAAAGGCAATAATTTAGGGGCAATAGTTGCACGTAGGTTGCAGAATAATAGTAGAAAGGGAAATTTCTTTGGAGGAATTTATGCAACCCATGTGGCTAATTTTCTTGGTATAGCCCCACGAGAAGGGGATATGATAATGCCTCCTGTTTATTTGGATAAAGAAGCTATGTTTAGTCATCAATTTCTTGAGAGGAATGAACAATTCCTCCATTATCGACTAATCTATGACAGACGCAACGTCGTCCCTGTTACTGTTCCTGCTCCCTACCTTTTTGATTATCAGGCAAAAGGAAGATATGTTGTCACCAGAGAGGAGGCAGCTGAATACGAGAGGGGAGTGGAGGCAGCTCACCAACACGCTGCAGCTCAGGAGGCGGTTGCCGCTGCATCTCAGTACAACCCCGGTTTCACTTATGGATATCAGCCAGGCGATCCTTGGTATTAAACCAACTTAGGCCAAAAGCCTAAGCTTGGGGGAGTACGTATTTCTCACCGACTTTACATTCATGTTCACACACTAGTCGTCGGTGCTCATACTCTTTCATTGTATTATCCATGCTAATTTAGATTTCTTTTTCTAGTCTTCTTCTTGTGTGATTGATAAACCTTGAGAAAAACCAAAAAAAATTAGTTAGTTTAATTTCCTTTCTTGTAGTAGAATTCAAATGAAAACCCAAAAAGATTTTCTCATTCTTCTTTTACTTGTTGGGAGCTTTCTCGTGTAAATAGTTTTATTTTTTTTCTTTCCTTTGGGGGTCGAGAAGACCATATGAAAATGCTTAGTGGCTCTTATATGCATGATTCTTTATTTAATTTAGAGCCCATATTACTTGTCTTCTCTCTTGAGTTGAATGCTTGTAGATTCAAGCTTAGTCCAATGCACGTACACTCTTATTTTTATATACATCATTCGGTCATGCGAGTGAAAGGCAATAATGACAATATATGATGGACTTATTGGGATGAGAAAAGCTGGTATGAACTCGACCTCTCTTGTTTTTGTAAATATGATGAGTTCATCATTCCTGAGTCAGCTATTATGAAGTAAACATATTTGCAATGACATTTAGAGATTATAGTTACTTGTGCCATGCTTGATTAGCTATGAGTTATAATGGTTTACCTTGCGTGCCAACATGCTATTAGAATGATTATGATGTGGTATGATGGGATGGTATCCTCCTTTGAATGAATTGAGTGACTCGACTTGGCACATGTTCACGCATGTAGTTGAATCAAGTCAACATAGCCTTCACGATATTTATGTTCATGGTGGATTATATCCTACTCATGCTTGTACTCGGTGTGAATTAATTTTAATGCATGCTTACGACTGTTGTCGCTCTCTCAGTTGGTCGCTTCCCAGTCTTTTGCTAGCCTTCACCTGTACTAAGCGGGAATACTGCTTGTGCATCCAAACTCCTTAAACCCCAAAGTTGTTCCATATGAGTCCACTATACCTACCTATATGCTGTATTTACCTGCCGTTCCAAGTAAATTTGTATGTGCCAAACTCCAAACCTTCAAATGAAATTCTGTTTTGTATGCTCGAGAAGCTCATGTAACAACTAGGGATGCCTATATCTTCCATGCTAGGTGGGTTATTCTCAGAGGAGTGGACTCCGCTCCTCATTCATGAGAAAGGGCCGGTAACCGGGATGCCCAGTCCCATGATCCAAAAAGTTCAAAGCAAATCAAAATAATTAAACAAAACTCCCCCAAGGCTGTTGTATGTTGGAGGCACTCGTTGTTTCGAGCAAGCCATAGATTGATGCTTGTTGGTGGTTGGGGGAGTATAAACCTTTACCATTCTGTTTGGGAACTGCCTATAATGCATGTAGTATGGAAGATACAGTCATCTCATAGGTGTTGCGTTGACAACGAAAGTATGCCGCTCAAAATGTTATTCAATCTCTATTTTAAAATCGAGCTCTGGCACCTCTACAAATCCCTGCTTCCCTCTACGAAGGGCCTATCTATTTACTTTTATGTTGATTCATCACCCTTCTTATTAAAAGCACCAGCTGGAGAGCACACTGTCATTTGCATTCATTATTATTGTTTTATATTGTGTATGACTTGACTGGATCTCTTTTACCATGAATTACAATGTTTAGTCAGTCCTTGATCTTTAAAGATGCTCTGCATTTATGTTTTGCAGTCTCAGAAAGGGCTAGCAAGATACCATTTTCTTATATCATGTTATGATTGTTTTGAGAAAGTGTTGTCATCCGAGTTTTTTTATTATGGCTCGCTAGCTGATTATGCTATTGGTCTGAGTAATTGTGAGACCTATGTGTTATTGTGAGTATGGTTAGTTTGTAATATTTGCTAAAACTTGAATGCTGGCTTTTCATGTTTACAACAACAAGAGCAAACAAAGTTTGTCAAAGTTTTTCTTTATCACTTTCAGTTTATCAACTGAATTGCTTGAGGACAAGCAAAGGTTTAAGCTTGGGGGAGTTGATACGTCTCCAACGTATCTACTTTTCCAAACACTTTTGTCCTTGTTTTGGACTCTAACTTGCATGATTTGAATGAAACTAATCCGGACTAACGTTGTTTTCAGCAGAACTACCATGATGTTATTTTATGTGTAGAAAAGAAAAGTTCTCGGAATGTCCTGGAAATCCACGGAGGCACTTTTCAGATTTAATAAGAATTTTTGGCGAAAGAATCAAGGCCAGGGGGCCCACGGGCTGTCCAACGAGACAGGGGGGCGCCCCCCCCCCTAGGGCGCGCCCTCCTATCTCATGGGCCCCTTGGACCTCCACCGACCTCAACTCCAACTCTATATCTTCCGTCTCGCTGAGGAAAAAATCAGAGAGCAAGTTTCATCGCGTTTTACGTCACGGAGCCGCCGCCAAGCCCTAATCTCTCTCGGGAGGGCTGATCTGGAGTCCGTTCGGGGCTCCGGAGAGGGGGATTCATCGCCGTCATCATCATCAACCATCCTCCATCACCAATTTCATGATGCTCACCACCGTGCGTGAGTAATTCCATCGTAGGCTTACTGGACGGTGATGGGTTGGATGAGATTTACCATGTAATCAAGTTAGTTTTGTTAGGTTTTGATCACTAGTATCCACTATGTTCTGAGATTGATGTTGCTATGACTTTGCTATGCTTAATGCTTGTCACTAGGGCCCGAGTGCCATGATTTCAGATCTGAACCTATTATGTTTTCATCAATATATGTGTGTTCTTGATCCTATCTTGCAAGTCTATATTCACCTATTATGTGTTATGATCCGACAACCCCGAAGTGACAACAATCGGGATACTTCTCGGTGATGACCGTAGTTTGAGGAGTTCATGTATTCACTATGTGTTAATGCTTTGGTCCGGTTCTCTATTAAAAGGAGGCCTTAATATCCCTTAGTTTCCGCTAGGACCCCACTGCCACGGGAGGGTAGGACAAAAGATGTCATGCAAGTTCTTTTCCATAAGCACGTATGACTATTTACGGAATACATGCCTACATTACATTGATGAACTGGAGCTAGTTCTATATCACCCTATGTTATAACTATTGCATGAGGAATCGCATCCGGCATAATTATCCATCACTAATCCATTGCCTACGAGCTTTTCATATATTGTTCTTCGCTTATTAACTTTTTCCGTTGCTACTGTTACAACTACTACAAAAACCCAAAAACATTTATCTTTACTGTTGCTATTGTTACCATTACTATCATACCACTTTTGCTACTAAATACTTTGCTGCAGATACTAAGTTATCCAGGTGTGGTTGAATTGACAACTCAACTGCTAATACTCAAGAATATTCTTTGGCTCCCCTTGTGTCGAATCAATAAATTTGAGTTGAATACTCTACCCTCGAAAGCTGTTGCGATCCCCTATACTTGTGGGTTATCACTCAACAAGTAAGTTCAATCGATCATTATCGCACCATATCGGCAACTTTTTGTTCATTTCCTGATATCTCAAGTAATAATAATTATTTTCTTTGTCTTGCAGGGTTTGGAAACAGTTCACCGCAGAAGTTCCGGGACTGCCGAAGGAGCTGCGATATACATACCCGAAAGTAAGTACTACTAGCTAGCTAGTTGCGTGCATCTCCCGTTGATTCTATAGATGTACTTTCATCAATGCCATTTATAATGCTTCATTATCAGTTTGATTGACCTCTATTCTTGTAAAGTGCTTGTGGCAGGAAGAAGGGAATAATTTTTGTGGATACTATGTGTGCGAGTTCATCTACAACGCGACTTTGAAAAATAAGCGGGGCTACTCTAAAAGACAATATGAAGTACGTAAGCAATAATATTCACAATTTCATTTTATTACACCATCATTTCTGTTGAGTTTCATTCATATATGTATTAACCCCCTTCTTCAAATTAGACGTGGCAGATGCGGAATGAACTCCTAGAACAAGATCACATGAAAGCAATTCAAGAGGAATTGGCGGGATTCTTTCTTGACCACGTCATCAATAAAGCCGGAGAATACCATGTGGAAGTTGATTTCAATTGATAGGGGAGTATGTAGCTAGTAGCGTCGGATAGATAATATGAAAACTTGTTGTTCGACCAATCTCTCGGAGAAGGAGAGGTCGATCGATCACTTCTCTCGGTATGCATGACGAACTTCTGTACTTAATGGTTCCCTTCATTTTCTTACTAGCTAGCGTGTCGAGGGCCTCTCTATGTACAGTACGTAGCGTCGACCAAGCATGGACATAAGAGTGGACACTTCTCTCTATTAATTAGCTAGCTAACACAATATATGAAACACCTAAATTAACCCCCCAAAACCCCAACCCCCCCCCCCTTCAAAAAAACAAAAACTCCAGCCACTGAAATGCTGACGCGTGGATGCCTTTTGGTCCCGGTTGATGCCACCAACCGGGACCAAAGGCCCTCCTGCCTGGGCTCGGTGCACCGGCCACGTGGAGGCCCATCTGTCCCGGTTCGTGTTAGAACCGGGACTAAAGGGGGGAGGCATTAGTAACGACCCTTTAGTCCCGGTTCAAGAACCGGGACAAAAGGCCCTCACCAACCGGGACAAATGCCCTGTTTTCTACTAGTGTAGGGGTGGCGAGTGTGTTTGTCGGGGACCCCCAGTTGCATGTCAACTATCGACTTGCAAACTAGGGAAGGGTGTGTGGGGGGGGGGCAGTTGCAAGTCAACCACCGACTCACAACTAGGGGCGGCGTTTTTTTGTAAGGGCCCTAGTTGAGAGTCAACTAACGAGTCGCAACTCTGGGGGTGGCGTGTGTGTTTGTCGGGGCCCAGTTGCATTTCAACTATTGACTCGCAACTAGGGGAGACGTATGTTTGTAGGAGCCCAATTGCAAGTCAACCATCGACTCGCAACTGGGACGTGTCGTACTTTTTTGTAGTTGCCCCGGTTGCAAGTCAACCATCGACTCGCAACTAGGGGGAGTTTGTTTTTAGGGCCTAGTTACAAGTCAACCATCAACTCCCAACTAGGTGGCGGACGTATGTTTATATGGCCTAGTTGCAAGTCAACCATCAACTCGCAACTGGGATGCATCATGCTTTTTTGTACTGGACCCAATTGCATGTCAACCAATGACTTGCAACTAGGGGGGCTATGTTTGTAGGGGGCCAGTTGCAAGTCAACATCGACTCACAACTGGGACGCGTTGTACTTATTTGTAGTTGCTCCAGCTGCAAGTCAACTATCGACTCGCAGCTAGGGGGCGAATGTTTGTAGGACTCAGTTTCAAGTCAAACATCGACTCGCAACTAGGGGGTGTATGTTTGTAGGGGCCCGAGTTGCAAGTCAACCACTGACTCGCAACTAGGGGCGTATGTTTGTAGGGGCCCCAGTTGCAAGTCAACCATCAACTCGCAACTAGAGGCTATGTTTGTAGGGCCCAGTTGCAAGTCAACCGTTGACTCGCAACTAGGGAGTATGTTTTTAGGGCCCATTTGCAAGTCAACCATCGACTCACAACTCGGATGTGTCGTACTTTTTTGTAGTTGCCCTAGTTGCAAGGCAGCCATCGACTCGCAACTAGGAGAGTTTGTTTTTAGGAGCCTAGTTGCAAGTCAACCATCAATTCACAACTAGGGGGCGGACGTATGTTTGTATGGGCCCAGTTGCAGGTCAACCATCAACTCTCAACTGGGACGCATCATACTTTTTTGTAGTGTGCCCAGTTGCATGTCAACCACTGACTTGAAACTAGGGGGCGTATGTTTGTAGGGGGGCAATTGCAAGTCAATCATCGACTCGCAACTGGGACGTGCCGTACTTATTTGTAGTTGCTCCAGTTGCAAGTCAACTGTCGACTCGCAACTAGGGGGTGTATGTTTGTAGGACTCAGTTTCAAGTCAACCATCGACTCGCAATTAGGGGGGCGTATGTTTGTAGGGGCCCGAGTTGCAAGTCAACCACTCACTCGCAACTAGGGAGGCATATGTTTGTAGGGGCCCCAGTTGCAAGTCAACCATCGACTCGCATCTAAGGGGGCATATGTTTGTAGGGCCTAGTTGCAAGTCAACCATCGACTCGCAACCATGGAGGATATATCTTTGCAGGGGTTCAGTTGCAAGTCAACCATCAACTCGCAGCTGGGACGCGTGGCACTTTTTTGTAGTTGCCCTAGTTGCAAGTCAACCATCGACTCGCAACTAGGGGGCGTCTTTTCTTGTAGTGGCCCCAGTTGCATGTCGACCGTCGGCTCGCAAACTAGGGTGTGGGGCGTATGTTTTATGGGAGTCAAGGGTTGACTTGCAACCCTAAACTTAAAATTAGGACTCTTTTAGTTTGTGGGTGCCACATTTTTGCTAGTAAACACCAACTCACAATTGGGGTCCTTTTCTCAAATTGGTTTTTAACCATTGTCATATGTTTTTTTTCAACTATTTTTTAAATCATGATTATTGTATAACAGATGTTTAGAAAAACAACTTAACACTATTTTATGTAGGAACGTACAGGGCAGTTTCTGCTCTCAATTGCACTTCTGTTAATTTTTTGAAGGGGTTTTATGCAAGATATCCACAATAGTAACGAATCTTTTCATCCTTTTTTCCCCATCAAATATCCACCTAAAAGCTTGTGTGGCTGAGTTCTTTTGTTCATTATATGATTACTTTTTTTTGTTAAAACTATACTGCTCTAGTTGGGAGAGCACAGATTATGTATTGCACATTTTAATTATTTTTATCTTTATCTATCATCTTTGTGCGGGGATTTGAAGGTTTTTTTGTACTAACTGAGATGTTAAGAGAGGTTGTTTTCGACAAAAATGGGTTCAGATAGTAGTGTTTTTTGGGTCTTATTCAGAGAGTAACTATTTTAGAGAGAATGTGAAGCTACTACAGGATGTTTATGTCTCTTTTAAGCGCAAAATACGGCCATGTCCCCAAGAGAACACGGTCCTGGCTTGGGATGCCCCAATTTTTTTACCCATATATGGGAATGTTTTTCCATGAATCTAAATGTTGTTTCAAACATTTTATACAAATGTTTTTTTTTTTGTAAATTTCATGAACTAAACAGCAGGCGGACATAATCTGAAGAACTTGTTCTAGATTAGATTATGTATTGCAAAAGCAAGGAATTCTCCCTGTGTTTGATTGCTTTTCAGAAGGTATTTTTGTAGAAGCCTAGATCTAGCCCGTGAAATAACTACACCCTCTTTACCCGCAATTTTTTTGAACTACACCCTCTGTCAGTTTTTTGGCTGACGTATGTATTTGTCCTGTGCAACAAGAACAATCAAAATTGTAAAAGACCCAGGCATTAAGAAACAAACAACAAACATACGGCCCACGAGCTAAACTTGTCCGGTGGGGCTGCCCTTCAGGGCTGGGGCTTTTTTTTTTTGAAACAAGGCAAAAGACTTGCCACTTTCATTAATTAAGGAGAAGGTTTAGACAAGAGCCGCAGAGCGGCAATAAAGAAAGATTACTCTCGCGACATAAGCTCACTCAGGTGGTTGGCCCCCGCCAACGCCCAAAGATGAGCCTCCTCTTTGATCTTGGCAACAATAATGGTGATCGGTGAAGCCGTGTTGTGAAAGACTCTTGCGTTCCGCTCCTTCCACATTTCCCACATGACAAGCATCAGAATAGAGGCAGCGGCTTTCTTGATGTGCCCTCCAGAGTTTATCATCTTGAGCCACCAATCTTGAACCCTCAGGGCTGGGGCTTTGCCCTCACGACAAACAAGCAAGCAACGCTAAAACGATACAAACAAAGAAGGAACAATACAACAGATGGGATGTGGGATGATGTCATACTTAGATGAAACATAGTTATATCTCATCCAGATGAGTTTTAGACTGACCCCTAGCAAAAATATGTAGTCCGACTTGTACCATTTAGGAACTGAGGGGGTAGTAATCAATTAAATTTAGAACAAATCACATATAACTTGCTATTCAATAGTAGTTCAATACAAAGGGTGACGCTACGCATCGGCCGGCGGATCTTTTTAAAAGATCCGCCGCCTCGCAAACCACTCGATTCAACACAGGATAGCCCTCAGATCCAGTTCCTAGCTTTTGCAACAAGAATGATGTTGCGTTTTGGATGTTTGCAACATAATTTGAGTTGTAGAACTGTTGTAGAACTTTTGCGAAGGGGTTTTATTCTAGATTTTTTTTTACAACAGAGCTAATGTTGCAGATTTTATTTTTTTGGCAATGCTACGCGTCCGCGATCTGCATCATCAAGTACCAAGCGGCGCTCTCCACCTTTGCAACAAAGTTTAAGTTGCAGACACTTTTGCGACAGAGAATACTTTGCGAAAAAGTTTATACTACGAGTTATGTTTCAGAAAACTTTTTAAACACTAGTTATGTTTTAGAAACTTTTGCAACAGAGTTTATGTTGCAGAAAAATCGGCACGCTCCCATCGCTGTATCATCGTGTTTTCGCTGTAACTTTCCCCGCGTTTCAGAAACATGGACGATGTTGCCGAAACTTTTGCAACAAAGGTCTTGTTGCAGAAATATTTTAGATTTTCCTGTAACAAAGATTATGTTGCAGGAACTGTTGCTGACGGTTGCGGCCGAGCTTGAGGAGGTGGCAGCCATGGACACCGGTGCTCCTCCAAGACAGCGGCGTCGTGGAACAGCAGGCGGTGGCGGACGCGGCTCCAGGGCGGCGTGCCTCGCTGAGCAGGTGATGAAGTCTGACGGCTTCAAGCGCCTGCTCGGCGGGCACGTAGCAGCTGGTAGCTGGCTCATTTCCTTTTAGCCGCATGAAGAATGAGACAAGAAAATGGAAGAGACGGGAAACGAGACGAGTGAAGGAGAAACATTGATAAAATTAGAGGAGCCGTGGGCGGCCCCATAGGGGACACGCGTCATGTGTGGGAAGTGGCGGATGAAACAACGTGATCCGCCAGGTAATTAGAAGAGTTTTCCCAATACAAACCATGCTGTTCAAGAAACATAAATACTTATTGTGGATACAATAAACTTATGGATCACGCAAAGCAGCTAACAGAGAGTCCTCAAATTCTTTGTGGCGGTGCTCAGCAAGGGGGTCAACAAGGAGGGAACGTGGCGAGACTAGGGTGGGACGGTAACCGCCATAGACGTTCCACCAATCTTTGTTGGGCAGTTGGCTTATGTTGTTCCATTCCAACAAAGCACCAACCTTATGATGATGGTCGTTCTCGGTGGTGTTGTACCTGTGAAGACGGTCACTCATCCTGTAGCATAGCATCCCGTTACGGTCGTCGAATCCAGCGCCCCTCGGCTGGTCTTCACCGTCATTGTTGTCGCCGCCATGGACCATGTGGAAGGTGTAGCGTAGTTCCCAGTCAAGCAAGGGTGTACCATCCTTCTTGTCTTGGTCGAGATGCAATACCCAGAAGAAGAGCTTGCATTGGGCGACGACGTGCACCGCGACGCACAGCCGGCCGCGCAGCTCGAAGGCGAGCTTCTCCCCCTCGTGCATGGGGAGGGGGTAGGTGCAGTGCGCCTCGGTTGCCACGTCCATCACCAATATCCCCTCGCCACATGTTAAGTAGATCTTGCCGCCTACGAGCGCCGGAGACGGTGCTGAGACTGCTCGACATTGGAGCGGGTCCGGGTACCTGCGCCACAGCTGGTCGCCACTGCCGCCTAAGGTGCGCACGTCCATGTAACAGCCATTGGGCGGGAAGGAGAGGCGGAAGAGCTTGTACCGGCGGGTGGAAGGGCTGAACCCCAGGGCGTAGCTGACCTCGTGTTGGACCGAGGGCGCCTCCGAGAGAAGCAGCTTCTCGCCGGTGACGGGGTTGCAGACGAAAAGGGGCCAGTCGTGGATGCGCGGCGCGAAGAGGAGGAAGCCGTTGCAGGCGTTGGCCAGGCTGTACCCGGCGGCCGTGAACAGGTCGGTGACGCGGCACATGAGCCTCCGCGACGACGGGCTGTTCAGGACGAGCATGTCAACGGTGGCACTCAAGCGGATCTCGTACACGAGCAAAGTCTCTGCTTGCACGTCGCCGCCGCCGACGGAGCCGTGGAGGGCGCGGAAGGAGGGGTCGGCGACTATGCGGCGCCACCGTCGGCAGACGCAGCGGCAGCGGGCGACGTCCCTCGTCGGCAGCTTCGCAAGGATCTTCCGCACGATCGATTTCTCTTCTGAGATCGAAGACATGATCGGTTCTTTCCAATCGAAGGAAGGAAGACGACTCGATCGTGAACGTCATGGTCGCATCGCATATATATACAAAGTAGTATATACCTGATGACTCAATCGTGGCCGGCCTTTCCGGAACCAAACCGAGTCGGTACGATTTTTTTGGGACGCCGTGTGATTTACCATCGTGGGAACTTTTTTCTAGTCTAGACTAGAGTAGACTACAGGTGCGCTGTTGCAACAAATCCCGTAAATCACGTCTCTCTTTCCCCTCCAAAAATTCGCTGCCGCCGCTTCTCGCTTCAGGTGCAGGGTTCACCGCACCTATTACGGGGCAGGCCCAATCAATGCATTCCACGTCTGCTCGTAGGCCCATATTTCATTATTAATTCTTTTATTAATCTTTCGATTAATCTCCATCCTCTCTTCAATTCCATGCAAACAGGTCGGATCACACGGCAAGGTACTCATGTCATGACGACCTCCGCCGTCTTCACCCAGCACACATCATGCCCTAATACTCCAATCTTCGCGCCCACGTGCTACATTTTTTGATGAGCATGCAGGTATCCTAACCCATCAGGGTTCAAATCCTGGTGCTCGCATTTATTCCTTAATTTATTTTAGGATTTCCGGCGATGCACATTCAGTGGGAGGAGACATTTCCGTCGACGACGAGGTGCCTACGGTGACTTAGTAAATCTCAAAATGATATTTCGGCTCAGTCTTTCAGAGATGCTCATAGGGGTAGGGTGTGTGTGCGTTCATCTACTACCACTATAAAAGAAAGATAGGGGCAGATCCAAACAATCACACCCATCCATCATCAAGATCTAATGGTCCATGATCTCTCTATGTTTAACACTAGCAAGCCACTAATCACGCAGTAAGCGAAACGACCCGCACAGATGGCCCGCACCACTAATCCTCGCCATCCCTTCATCCTGAACAAAACTGCCCGCACGAACGCCACGAGCCCACGACCTTCGCTACTCCTCTGCTACCCACATCTCCCGCAGATCCTCCGCTTGGCCGTCCCCCGCAGATCCTTCGCTCGGCCGCCCCGAGCCGACAATCCTCTGCTGCCCACGGACTACCACCGCCGATGAGCCCATCTGATGGCGGCGCGGACCCATGTCCTGGCGCTGGATCCGGCGACCTCCGGCAGAGGCGCGCCCGGCCGTGCCTCCCCCGACACAGTGGCCCGGCTGGCAGCGCTGCTCCCGTCCGCCGCAGCCGCCGGCCGGCGAGGGCACAAGCGGTGCCGACCTACACGCGCAAGGGGAGGCGGCAGGAGCAGTCGTGCAAGGACGGGACCAGCCGTCCGGTCAATCGATCGATCCTTCTTCGTCTCGGCCGCTACGTGCCCCACCCTCGACGACGCCCGCTGTGGCGATCTCCGCCCGGGTGACAAGCTCTATGCCGTTTCATGATGCGCTGGATGGAGAGGTCGAACCGCGGTTGCCGAGACAAGGTGGGCGTCGATGTGGTCTGTTGCGTGCCAGACTCACTAATCCAAGATTCGGCGCTGAGCAAGTTCCTGGACAATGTGACAAAGAGGTTCGGCAAGGACCAAGGGACGGCGACAGTAGCGTCTCAGCAGGCATCCCCGAGATTGTTCTTGTGACATAGCAGGTTCATCAGTACTACTGAATTACCTTGTAATTGATTTTGATGGCGAGAATAGTTATACATCGATGGATCGATACATGTGTGATTGTGTTCGCCTCTTCCTCTGCTCGCTGACAAAGGGTCCTCTTCCTGCCCTCCCTCGACAGCTCTTTCCAGCAGGCAGGTCACCACACACGACATCTCGCCAAGTTGCCAGATTAGAGGAGATGAAGAATTGGTATGCTGTCTCGGTAAGTGCAGGATGTTTTTTAGGGAGCAAGTGCAGCATGCTGGTGACGAGTTCGACATTGATTTTGGCTTTTGTTGATTTTCTCTTTGTTGGGAGTAAATTTCTCACTGATTTTCTTATTGCAACTCATTTCCAGGAACCTGACCCTAAACCTGAACCTGAGCCTGAAGGATATATCTGAGAGGTATATGTACAGGTCTACGAATTCATCTTCAAGATATATTTGAGGAGAGGTATATCTTTTTGTCCAGTCCATCATGCAAGCTTTTTCAATTTGTCGATTTTTTCTCTGAATAGTGTTGATACTCTCTCCGTAAACAAATATAAGACGTTTTAGATCGCTAAAATTATATGTTCACATTTATACCAGTGTGAAAACTGAATAAGGATCAATTTTATTTTAGATACGTGCATTTGCACGTACACGATTACTAGTAGGGGTAAGTGTATGCGCGTGTATATAAGCGCTTATGTCTGTACTGATATTAAAAAAATTATTTCCACTAGTTGAAAAGGGGGCATTTGTCCCGGTTCGTAAGGGCCTTTAGTCCCGGTTCTTGAACCGGTTCTTGAACCGGGACTAAAGGGTCGTTACTAATGCCTCCCCCCTTTAGTCCCGGTTCTAACACGAAACGGGACAGATGTGCCTCCACGTGGCCGGTGCGTCGAGCCCAGGCAGGAGGGCCTTTGGTCCCGGTTGGTGGCACCAACCGGAACCAAAAGGCATCCACGCGTCAGCATTTCAGTGGCTGTGGTTTTTGTTTTTTTTCTGA
>NC_057804.1:27784204-27789263 GCF_018294505.1 Triticum aestivum | reverse complement strand
GGTTAATTTAGGTGTTTAATATATTGTGTTAGCTAGCTAATTAATAGAGAGAAGTGTCCTCTCTTATGTGCGTGCTTGGTCGACGCTACGTACTGTACATAGAGAGGCCCTCGACACGCTAGCTAGTAAGAAAATGAAGGGAACCATTAAGTACAAAAGTTCGTCATGCATACCGAAAGAAGTGATCGATCGACCTCTCCTTCTCCGAGAGATTGGTCGAACAACAAGTTTTCGTATTATCTATCCGACGCTACTGGCTACATACATAATACAATATGTAAAATCCCTTACAATCCCCTAGCATTTGAAATCAATTTCCACATGATATTCTCCGGTTTTATTGATGACGTGGTCAAGAAAGAATCCCGCCAATTCCTCTTGAATTGCTTTCACGCGATCTTGTTCTAGGAGTTCATCCCGCATCTGCCACGTCTAATTTGAAGAAGGGGGTTACATATATGAATGAAACTCAACAGAAATGATGGTGTAATAAAATGAAATTGTGAATATTATTGCTTATGCACTTCATATTGTCTTTTAGAGTAGCCCCGCTTATTTTTCAAAGTCGCTTTGTAGATGAACTCGCACACATAGTATCCATAGAAATCATTCCCTTGTTCCTGCCACAAGCACTTTACGAGAAATAGAGGTCAATCAAATTGATAATGAAGCATTATAAATGGTATTGATGAAAGTAGTACTTACTTTTGGGTATGTATATCGCAGCTCCTTTGGCAGTCCCGAAACTTCTGCGGTGAACTGTTTCCAAACCCCGCAAGACAAAGAAAATAATTATTATTACTTGAGATATCAGGAAATGAACAAAAAGTTGTCGATATGGTGCGATAAATGATCGATTGAACTTACTTGTTGAGCATATTAGTCATGTCCGCATAGGTTTGGGGATCTTTTCGTCTCGAGTCTAAGACGTTTACTACTCCCCGCTCAAGCTTAATCTCCAGAAAAACATAGTGGAATATGCGCACGCATGCATAACTCATCAATTACATTACTATAACCTCGCTCGAGTAATAAGGGAAACTGAATATGCACACGACAGTAACACTCACTTGAAGTTGTAAGGAAAGAGTATTAAATCTTTGTTTTGATTTTTGATCAACGATTGTAGCAAGTACCCCTCGGCCTCTTCGGCGTCCTTTTCAACCATAAATTCATCTATGATATTGGTGTTAATGAACCCAATATCATACGTTTCTTGTTTTTTGCACTCGACGATCTTCAATCTGCATAATATAGTGAGGATAATTAATTATAAATACATGCAATGAAAGAGTCGAGCTATATATAGAGACTTAATGACAGAAATAGTACTTACAGACAGTAGCAAAAGACCGTTAGTTTATCGAGGGCCTTTTGATTGAAGAACGCGAAGAACTCGTCAAATGGAACAGTCAACAGATCAGTTCCAACGAGGTCGTGCTCCTCTTTAATATTCAGATACAAAGCATTCGTCCCCTCAGACTCTCTGCAGGTTTTCATGTATCAATCATGGAATCTTCGCATCATAGTTGATAGAGATTTTTCATCTTTCGAGAGGCTTCCCGTACTCGTATCTGTGTTCGTCCACCTCCAAGAAATCTGGAAGTTGATCGTCAGGCAGGTAATATCCAAGATTGCCATAACCGGCCACCGTCCCCGGAGCATTAGCGACGATGTTGCCGCTAGATACATTGAGCGGGGGGCACGATTGATGTGCTTGTTCGCCGAGCTGGGCAATTTTTTTCCCAGCTGCTCGTTCTTTAAACCTTTTATCACTGACAGTACTTCCCGACCGCTGTCGGGCTTCGAGATATGTCTGTTCAGTAATGCGCTCATAGTTGGTTCTCGGTAGAGACTTTGGTGGTTTCCTCAGGGCATCGATAGTGCGCTTTGCTTTCACCGGATCTACCTTCTCCTTCGGAGATGGATCTCTCTTTGCTTTCACCCCTTCAAAGAAGTCCTTCACGTGGGCCCGCACGATCATCGTGTTTTCCTCCCCGGTCCTCTCGTACGGTAACTTCTCTAGAGGCTTGAGAGGTGGACCGTATCTGTATTGCCTTCCGCCTCTGTTGGCTGTACTGCTAGACGCCGGAGCAGCGGAGCGGCTGTGGCGCATGTCTTCTTTCGTGCTTGCTTATGAGGCGGAGGAGAAGGACTACAACACGTCGGAGCAGCCGGGGCGGCAGCGGGTCTCTTCCGCCCTTGCTGGCGAGGCGGAGAAGGAGGAGGCTGCTGGCTGCTCGGGCGCGCCGGCGCAGGCGGAGAAGGAGGCAGAGTGCCACCACGCGCCGGAGAAGGAGGAGGCTGCTGGCTGCTCAAGCACGCCGGCGTAGGTAGAGAAGGAGGCGGAGTGCCACCACGCGCCGGAGAAGGAGGAGGCTGCTGGCTGCTCGGGCGCGCCGGCGCAGGCGGAGAAGGAGGCGGAGTGCCGCCACGCGCCAAAGAAGGAGGCCCAGTGCCCTGATCGACACTCGCTGGAGGACGAGGCAGTGGAGGAGGCGGAGTGCCCTGACTCGCCGGAGGAGGAGGAGGAGGAGGCAGAGGCGTCCAGTTCGGAAGGTTGATGAGCTCCTTCCGCCATAGGCATGGAGTCTTCAGAGCAGAACCCAGCCTAGTCTCCCCTTCACTGGTAGGGTAGTCAAGTTGGAGGTCCTCAAATCCCTGCGTTATTTCATCCACCATCACCCTGGCATATCCTTCTGGAATCGTCCAACAGTGAAAAGTTGCACCGTGTTCAGTAGGATAAATAGAGCCAACAACCGCCTTGACCTTCAAATTCATCCATCGCGTCATAAGGTGGCAATTTTGAGCCCCCGTGATAGCATCCACGGGATAGCTGGCAGGAGCCGTCAAGACATGCTCCGGCTGAAGCAGCTTGGTGGAAGCCACGCTGCTTCTCCGCTGAGATGGCGGGGTAGCTTCGGTGGAAGCTTCGGCATGTCGTTTGTTGCGATCTGCTTCTCGTTCCTATAGCCCCATTACCCTTTCGTGCAGCGCCTGCAGTTGGCTCTGCTCCAGTTTCTTCCTCCTCTCGTGGGTTTTGTAACCCCTTGCGTCCGGAAAACCAACCTTCCACGGAATGGAGCCTGGCGTGCCTCATGTCCGTCCAGGGTGCTCAGGATTCCCGAGGGCCATTGTGAGCTCGTCCTTCTCCTTGTCTGGAACGAACGTCCCTTGCTGCGCTGCATGGATATACTGCCGAAGCCTTGTGACTGGTGTTTTCAGTTGCTCGTCCGTCCAATGGCACTTCCCTGATACAGGGTCCAAGGTTCTGCCAGCCCCGAAGAACCAAGTCCGGCAATGGTCTGGCCATCTCATTGTCTCCAGTTCGATCCCTTTATCAAGCAGATCATTCTCAGCCTTGGACCACTTAGGCCGGGCTTGCAGGTAGCCACCTGACCCCTTGCGATGGTGAAACTTCGTCTTCGCAGCATTTTGCTTGTTTGTCACCGACATCTTCTTACTCTTTTCCGATGTTGTGTAGGCCACAAATGCGGGCCAGTGATCTCTGATCTTCTCATATTTGCCGATGAATTATGGTGTCTCTTCTTTGTCGACAAACTTTTTCAGCTCTTTCCTCCAGCTCCTGAATAGGCCTGCCATCTTCTTAAGAGCACAAGACTTGATTAATTGCTCTTTAACTGGCTTCTCCGGATCCTCCTCTGGCGGTAGGGTGAAATTTGCCTTCAGCTCAGTCCAAAGATCATCTTTCTGCATATCATTGACATAAGACACCCGAGGGTCTTCCTCCTTAGGCTTATACCATTGGTGGATGCTGATCGGGATCTTGTCCCTAACAAGAACCCCGCACTGAGCAACAAATGTGTTCTTTGTCCGGATGGGTTCAATCGGTTCGCCGTCGCGCGCGATTGCTATGATCTCAAACTTTTCATCTGAGCTCAACTTTTTCTTTGGGCCTCGTCTCCTTACCGAAGTTGTGCTCGATCTGGAGGGCTATAAAAAGGAAGAAAGACGAGAGTTAATTAATATGTGTACATATACCAAAACAATAAATGCATCAATTAACTAGTCAGCACGGGCTTAACTAATATATATATACCTGGCCGGACTCGGTTCGGTCACCGGAGCAGTCAGCATGGTCTCCTTCTTGTACCTCCATTGGGTCATCACCAGAGCCATCATGAACATAGCCCTCTTCTTGTACCGGCATTAATGGGCCGGAGTCATCATGAACATAGCCCTCTTATTCAGCCAGTCCTTCCTGACCAACGACATCGTTGAAAAATGATGCAACGACATCAGTTCCTTCTGCGATTATCTCCCCCAACATCGCTTCTGTTGCTTCGTCTCGGTAGTGCTCCATAGTTTCTGCAAATATTTACAACATGTCAATTATTATTCAAAAATGGTACAGATGGATATATATTAGTGGCAAACGTAGAACTAGCTAGCTAATCACAATAAGGAATCATGTTAGTGGCCTCAACGCTGCTTCTCTAGGGTTTGGGGTGGCCTAGACAATGCTTCAAGGGTTTGGGGTGGCCTCGACACAACGCTTCTAGGGTTTGGGGTGGCCTCGACGACAACGCTCTTTTAACTTGGTAAATTTGGGTGGCCTCAAGAGAGTTTGTAGGGTAGGGGCGCAGCAGGAGGGGGTAGGAGACCAACATCGTTTTTTCTCTAGGGTTTGGGTGTCCTCGAGAGTTTTGGTCGAGCGAGAGGGCCGAGGGGGGGGTATATCGACGACGACAGAGGAGAAGATCAAAGAAAAAAAAAAGAAAAAAAGAGGAGAAGAATAAAGGAATAGAGGAGAAGAAGAAAAAATAGAAAATATTCTATTTTTTTCTTCTTCTCCTCTATTCCTTTCTTCTTCTCCTCTTCTTTTTCTTCTTTTTTCCTCTTCTTATTTATTTCTCCTCTTCTTCCTCTCCTCTTCTTCTCCTTTCTTCCTCTTCTTATTTCCCTTTTTCCTCTCCTTCTTTTTCTTCTTCTTCTTCCTTCTTCCTTCTTCTTCTTTTCTTCCTTTTCCTTATTTTACTTTTTCCTCTACACTAACCTAAAATGCACTAACCTAAAATCGATATCTACTAACAACCTA
>NC_057804.1:27782717-27783581 GCF_018294505.1 Triticum aestivum | reverse complement strand
TCACAGGGGGAGGCGGCGACGGCGAAGGCGAGCAGCCTGACGGCGTCGGTGGCAGCGGCGACGGTGAAGGCGAGCAGCCTGACGGCGTCGGTGGCGGCGGCGACGGCGAAGGCGAGCAGCCTGACGGCGTCGGTGGCGGCGGCGACGCAAGGTGGAGCAGGGGCGTCGGGCGGCGACGGCGACGAGGAGGAGCAGGGGGCGTCGGGGGAGAAGTGGGGGATTTGGTCGAAAACTGCTAAGTGTTGTATATATATCAAGAGCATTGGTCCCGGTTCGTGGCACCAACCAGGACTAATACACCCTTTAGTCCCGGTTCGTGCCACCAACCGGGACCAAAGGCCTCTTTTCAGCAGCCCAAAGGGCGGGAAGCGGCGGCCTTTGGTCCCGGTTGGTGTCATGAACCGGGACTAAAGGGTGGGCATTGGTACCGGTTGGTGCCGCAAACCGGGACCAATGCACCCCTTTACTCCCGTTTGGTGCCGCCAACCGGGACCAAAGGCCCGTGCGCTGCCCGCGTCGCGGCCAAAATTTAGTACCACCTCGCTAGTTGAGAGGGGCTCGGAGTGGTTTATAAGCCCTGCTGCGGCTACCCCCTCGAGCTCCTCTCAAATGCAGGCTTACGGGCCTAATCTCACACTATGCTGTTGTGGGCCTATTGGGCCTATTGCGGGCCTGAATCCTGGCCCAGGTTGGGTTTCTAGTCGTATTCAGGCCGTGGTGGCCCAATAGGTGGCAATTTTTTTTATTTTTTTCCCCAGTTTTTTGTTTTGTTTTTGGCATTATTTATTTTCTTTTGTTTTTTGCTTTATTTTTTAATTCTTTTTGCTTTTAGGTCAGAAAAATTATAAACTTTCTATTAGTGCC
>NC_057804.1:27741909-27782565 GCF_018294505.1 Triticum aestivum | reverse complement strand
TTATTGTTGCTATTTTTATTTATTTTATTAAAGTTTATGTTTAATTATTTTTCTTTTAAGTCACAAAAATTATAAACTTTCTGTTAGTGCCATTAGTTTTCAAATTTGAATAGTTAAAATTTGAATTCTTTGAAATTTGTGTGAATCACAAGTTTGTGATTAACTTTACTAAAAAAATGAACATAGATGCGCCTATAGAGAAAAAAGGTCCAGACGAACCGGGACCAATGGCCCACGTGGCTGCCCTCTTGAGAGTGTTCTTGGTGAGAACATAGTTGACAAGGAGCGAACCGGGATTAATGGTATTACGAGGGTCGAACCATAAGACATTAAAGCATTTCAAATGAACTCTGAAAAAGTTGAAAGTTGGCATGATATCATAATTTCACGCACATAGCATGTGCATGTAGAAAACGGACAATGGTATCATACTCTTCTGTTACAAAGTTGGCATGGTATCATCATAATAGTTGCAGGAGAAAGTCTTCACTTTTTTTCCGCTTGTGTCATTTGCTTATTGCGCCATAACCATGGATAATCTTCATCGTTTATCAGGATGCTGGGGTCAGCCTTGACTTTGAAGGGAGAAATTTCATGAAACTTTTCATAATCTCCAGACATGTCTGTCTTGCCCTCCACTCCCACGATGTCCCTTTTTCCTGAAAGAACTATGTGGCGCTTTGGCTCATCGTATGATGTATTCGCTTCCTTATCTTTTCTTTTTCTCGGTCTGGTAGACATGTCCTTCACATAGATAACCTGTGCCACATCATTGGCTAGGACGAACAGTTTGTCAGTGTACCCAAGATTTTTCAGATCCACTGTTGTCATTCCGTACTGTGGGTCTACCTGTACCCCGCCTCCTGACAGATTGACCCATTTGCACCTAAACAAAGGAACCTTAAAATCATGTCTAGTCAAGTTCCCATATGTCCACTATGTAACCATAATACGTGTCCTTTCCCCTCTCGGTTGTTGCATCAAAGCGGACACCGCTGTTTTGGTTGGTGCTCTTTTTATCTTGGTCAATCGTGTAAAATGTATTCCCATTTATCTTGTATCCTTTCCAAATCGTAACAGTCGAAGATGGTCCCCTGGACAACAAGTACAGCTCATCACAAACAGTGTTGTCACCTCTGAGATGTGTTTCCAACCAACTGCTGAAAGTCCTGATGTGTTCACATGTAATCCAGTCGTCGCACTGCTCCGAGTGTTTGGAGCGCAGACTGTTCTTGTGTTCATCGACATACGGGGTCACCAAGGTAGAGTTCTGTAGAACTGTGTAGCATGCTTGAGACCAAGAATATCCGTCTCTGCATATTATTGAGTCCCTTCCAAGTGTGCCTTTTCCAGTCAGTCTCCCCTCATACCGCGATTTAGGGAGACCTATCTTCTTAAGGCCAGGAATGAAGTCAACACAAAACCCGATGACATCCTCTGTTTGATGGCCCATGGAGATGCTTCCTTTTGGCCTAGCGCGGTTACGGACATATTTCTTTAGGACTCCCATGAACCTCTCAAAGGGGTACATATTGTGTAGAAATACGGGGCCCAGAATGACAATCTCGTCGACTAGATGAACTAGGACGTGCGTCATGATATTGAAGAAGGATGGTGGGAACACCAGCTCGAAACTAACAAGACATTGCACCACATCACTCCTTAGCCTTGGTATGATTTCTGGATCGATCACCTTCTGAGAGTTTGCATTGAGGAATGCACATAGCTTCACAATGGCTAATCGGACATTTTCCAGTAGAAGCCCCCTCAATGCAACCGGAAGCAGTTGCATCATAATCACGTGGCAGTCATGAGACTTTAGGTTCTGGAACTTTTTCTCTGTCATATTTATTATTCCCTTTATATTCGATGAGAAGCCAATCGGGACCTTCATACTAAGCAGGCATTCAAAGAAGATTTCCTTCTCTTCTTTGGTAAGAGCATAGCTGGCAGGACCTTCATACTGCTTTGGAGGCATGCCGTCTTTTTCGTGCAAACGTTGCAGGTCCTCCCGTGCCTCAGCTGTATCTTTTGTCTTTCCATACACGCCAAAGAAGCCTAGCAGGTTCACGCAAAGGTTCTTCGTCACGTGCATCACGTCAATTGAAGAGCGGACCTCTAGGTCTTTCCAGTAGGGTAGGTCCCAAAATATAGATTTCTTCTTCCACATGGGTGCGTGTCCCCCAGCGTCATTCGGAACAGCTAGTGCGCCAGGACCCTTTCCAAAGATTACGTGTAAATCATTGACCATAGCAAGTACGTGATCACAGGTACGCATGGCGGGATTCTTCCGGTGATCTTCCTCGCCTTTGAAATGCTTGCCTTTCTTTCAACATTGATGGTTGGTCGGAGGAAATTGACGATGGCCCAGGTACACATTCTTCCTGCAGCTTCCCAGGTATATACTTTCGGTGTCAAGTAAACAGTGCGTGCATGCGTGGTATCCCTTGTTTGTCCGTCCTGAAAGGTTACTGAGAGCGGGCCAATCATTGATGGTCACGAATAGCAACGCCTTTAGGTCAAATTCCTCCTGTTTGTGCTCATCCCACGTACATACACCGTTTCCATTCCACAGCTGTAAAAGTTCTTCAACTAATGGCCTTAGGTACACATCAATGTCGTTGCCGGGTTGCTTAGGGCCTTGGATGAGAACTGACATCATAATGAACTTCCGCTTCATGCACATCCAAGGAGGAAGGTTATACATAGATAGAGTCACGGGCCAGGTGCTGTGATTGCTGCTCTGCTCCCCGAAAGGATTAATGCCATCTGCGCTTAAAGCAAACCATACGTTCCTTCGGTCACGTGCAAACTCAGCCCAGTACTTTCTCTCGATTTTTCTCCACTGCGACCCGTCAGCAGGTGCTCTCAAGTTCCCGTCTTTCTTACGGTCCTCACTGTGCCATCGCATCAACTTGGCATGCTCTCCATTTCTGAACAGACGTTTCAACCGTGGTATTATAGGAGCATACCACATCACCTTCGCAGGAACCCTCTTCCTGGGGGGGGGGGGTCGCCGTCAACATCACCAGGGTCATCTCGTCTGATCTTATACCGTAATGCACCGCATACCGAGCATGCGTTCAGATCCTTGTACGCACCGCGGTAGAGGATGCAGTCATTAGGGCATGCATGTATCTTCTGCACCTCCAATCCTAGAGGGCATACGACCTTCTTTGCTGCGTATGTACTGTCGGGCAATTCGTTATCCTTTGGAAGCTTCTTCTTCAATATTTTCAGTACCTTCTCAAATCCTTTGTCTGGCACAGCATTCTCTGCCTTCCACTGCAGCAATTCCAGTATGGTACCGAGCTTTGTGTTGCCATCTTCGCAATTGGGGTACAACCCTTTTTTGTGATCCTCTAACATGTGATCGAACTTCAGCTTCTCCTTTTGACTTTCGCATTGCGTCCTTGCATCGACAAAGACCTTGCGGAGATCATCATCATCGGGCACATCGTCTAGTTCCTCTTGATCTTCAGCAGCTTCTCCCATTGCAGCATCATCGTGCACATCGTTTGGTTCCTCTTGATGTTCAGTAGCATCACCGTATTCAGGGGGCACAGAGTTGTCATCGTACTCTTCTTCTTCGCCGTCTTCCATCATAACCCCTATTTCTCTGTGCCTCGTCCAAACATTATAGTGTGGCATGAAACCCTTGTAAAGCAGGTGGGTGTGAAGGATTTTTCGGTCAGAGTAAGACTTCGTGTTCCCACATATAGGGCATGGACAACACATAAAACCATTCTGCTTGTTTGCCTCAGCCACTTCGAGAAAATCATGCACGCCCTTAATGTACTCGGAGGTGTATCTGTTACCGTACATCCATTGCCGGTTCATCTGCGTGCATTATATATAATTAAGTGTGTCAAAAATCATTACATAACATCATGAATAGATAACTAAGTGACCAAATTAATAGAAGTTCATCATCACATTAAAACCAAAGTACATACATAGTTCTCATCTTCAAGCGAAATCATTACAGAACAACATAAAGCTCTGCAGAGCATCTAAATTAATTAAACCATACATTGAAACTATGTAAAACATTTCAATGCAAAAACAAATGCGATCATAATCGCAACCAAGGTAACAACTAATCCAACGGCATAATGATACCAAGCCTCTGTATGAATGGCATATTTTCTAATCTTTCTAATCTTCAAGCACATTGCATCCATCTTGATCTTGTGATCATCGACGACATCTGCAACATGCAACTCCAATATCATCTTCTCCTCCTCAATTTTTCTTATTTTTTCCTTCAAGAAATTGTTTTCTTCTTCAACTAAATTTAACCTCTCGATAGTAGGGTCGGTTGGAATTTCCGGTTCAACAACCTCCTAGATAAATAAAATCTATGTCACGTTGGTCAGCATAATTTTCATAAACAATAAATGAAGCAATAGTTGTGAAAAGATAATATATACCACATCCGAATCATAGACAGGACGAGGGCCGACGGGGGCGGATACCAAAACCATCGCACTATATAAGATGCAATAATAAAAGTAAGAAAATAATACAAGTATCTATCTAAACATACAAGTAAGAATATTTTTCCTTTCAGAAAGAAGATAAGAACAAGAGGTTCACCACGGTGGTGCCGACGATGAGATCGGCGCGGGTGATCGACGGAGGTGAAGACGGGTACGGGGCATGACGGACCGCTAAACCTAGACAAATATTGAGGAAAATGGAGCTTGGAGGTCGAGCTTGGAGAGGAGAAAGCTTCAGTAGTGTGGCTCGGGCATTCCATCGAACACCTTGTGTGCATAGGAGGTGAGCTAGAGCACCACCAAGCCCTCGCCCCCTCGGCTGCCAAAAAAACAGAGTAGTGTGCTCTGCTCTTACGCGAGGGGGTATATATAGGCACCTCATTGGTCCCAGTTGGTGGCTTGAACCAGGACTAAAGGGCAGCCTTTGGTCCCGGTTCGTGGCACCAACTGGGACCAATGGTGGTGTGCCAGGAGCGAGGCTTATTGGTCCCAGTTCGTCCCGCCAACCGGGACCAAAAGGTCCAGACAAACCGGGACCAATGGACCACGTGGCCTGGCCGGCCCCCGGGGCTCACGAACCGGGTCCAATGCCACCATTGGTCCTGGTTCTGGATTGAACCGTGACTAATGGGTTGACCCGGCCTGGACCAATGCCCCCTTTTCTACTAGTGTTCATAAGAGATTCGCAAGTTTGCAATTGCAGCAGAGAGAATAAACAACAAATAAATTAGATATAGCAGAGAGAGTTTGTAAGGAAAGCGATCCACTAAAGGATTAATTAAAGAACGAATTAGTTATTTGCTTGGGCCTACAAACATACATGGCATGTGCTCATTTGGGCCTGCACCATAATAAGTGCGGTGACCCTACACCTGAGCCGAACCCACCACGAGATCCCTCGCTAGAATTTATTTTTGGCGACTGATGGGCGCCGGTGCGCCCATCTAAACAATCGTCTTCTTCCTCCTCAAACCGTTCCTCATGTTGGATTAAGCCACGGCGTCTGCATTTCGGAAAGGCCGGCTGACCAGCCCAAAAAATCGTTCGATCGTGTCCCAACCGGTATCTAGAGTCCGTACAGTCTGATATGTTTGCAGTCCCATAGAACAAACATGCAAAAATGTTTGCATATTTGTTGCAACGTTTGTGTCCTTCCCCCGCCAACTCCCGAGAGAGGGAGCTATGTTTGTGTCGCCCCGTCCCCTGGATGTTCAGATCCGTCAGAGACCTGTCTCCGTCGGCCAGCAGGGCTCACGTCGAGCTCCCCAACAAACCACCCGTCCTTGGAATTGATGCAACAATGCCTTATCTCCGTTTGAAGCTACTAGCTGCCATGGATCTTAGCTCAAGCTCTGCTGTCGGGACGAGCTCCGGTGCCCTTGGTCAGCGAGTACCCTCAGATACGCTCGTCGTTGATAGTGGTGAATCCATGCTGCAACGAACACAACAACATTATAGGAACCCGATGTTATCTTTGAGCATGCAACACTGTTGGGAAGAGATGAGTTTGATTTATAGAGGGTTTACTCACGCGATAGTGGGTCGAGAGTGAGGTGGATGGTCGTGCCACCGGCTGCGAACACGTGTTGCCGCTCTGCTCCTTGTGTCCTCCAGTGTGCTTCCGTTGAGGCAGGCCTTGTGGAGGCATGTGTATGGGTTGTAGTCTATAGAGTTAGTCGTGTGTCTGTGCTCACTAGGTTCATCCCGTGGTAGGTCTTGGAGCAGACGCAGTCAACATGTACGTCGGGAGCATGCTAATGGGTGCACGTAAAGTGTTCGACAAAATGGCTATCGCATTGTTTGTTTCCCATCTCACTTCACCGCCACATGAGCAAAACTATCATCTGAAACCACCTACCAGAGTCTTAGGGGCAATTTGTTTGGTTTTAGAAACTTGAGGGGATTAAGATCCCGGTTTTAGAGGTCAAGGGGTTATGTGGCCAAAATGTAAAACTTATGAGGGCTATGTACACTTTTTTCGTTTGATTTGTATACTGAATATTGCATCACAAGCAGCCCTTACCTGGAACCTATGCTTGATTGTAGGGCTAATTCTATCACAATCTGAATTTTGCTTCATGCCTTGCCTATAGAAAATTGTTGCTGAATGTTTTGAATTTCAAATGAACAATGCCCCTTCAAGTATACCCTGACTTCTGTTTTTGTTCTTCTTCCATCAGTGGGCATTGCATATGTGAAGTAGAAAAGTAACTTGGGACACTGATTGGTTGCAGGATGATGCTCCAGAGCCATCATTTTTCGTTGACAATGATGAGTGAAATGCTAGGGCACAAGAGGGTGGCTTTGATCTGAATGAGCCTTTGAATAGGGCCCTGGAGCATCATCCAACACTGAGGACATACGGGCATTTTTCTCAAGTCACTTTCATCAAGTTTCATTGAGTTGCCTTTCATTGTTTTGGTAAGTGTTGTGTGGCTTGACCTATGCTAAGGTATTGTCCTTACTTGGACAAATATATACTTATGATTATACTCTCCAAGTAAGCATCTGGAAATACAAGAGAGGTAATTAAGATAAATCTAACTATAGCATTAGACTTTGGAATCCAAAACATCCCTTGTGCAGTAATTCATAAATTAGGGTTTAGGCTTTTATCACTTCTCCAACCCATCATCTACAAAAAAAATCCACAATGCCTTCCCCTGGGCCCAATGATAGTGAAGTGTTATGTAGTTAACGTTCAATAACACCAGTAGAGGAAGAAGACCACAACATAAAATCAATACATTAAACAATATTCAACTTCACATGATTACTAGCAACAAGAATTCTCCCATGATAAGTGGGTATGAATCGATGGTAAATAATATGAACATAACAAACTTTCACTGATAAAATTATAAGCTTCAACTACAAGATGTAATCAACACGTAAAGGTACTCTCAACAACTGATCTGAGATTCTAATAGATTGAATAGATGGATGAACTAGGGTTGATGATGGAGATGGTTCTAGTGAAGATGTTGATCGAGATGATGACTCCGATGACGCGCGGAGTGTAGGTGATGACAATGGCTTCGATTTCCTAGAGGGAAGGTTCCTCGGCAGAATACCCGCAAATTTGGAGCTCCAGAAAATTGTTTTTTCTTCTATTGCAAATTAGGTGCAGATTTTCAGTTGTCCGGTAATTTCCCTCTCTATGTATACTTTGCAATTTAAGAGAGAAAATGCATTATAATTGCATCACAATGTGAAATATATCATTGAAAAGGGATAAATTACAATAGAAAATAGTAATGCAAAATGGATGTATCAAGATGCACATTGTTGCGACTTGAGGAGTTTGCCATATGCGAAGAGAGACATGACAAATGCAAGAGCAAAGCTGGGACAGGGCCTGACGTAACATGACTTGAAGCTAACTGTTGAGTACTTCAAAAGAAATCAAGTAGAGAAGCCCAACTTCTTTGAAAAACTAGTTGATGCTGATGGAGCTGTCAGGGAGCTTTCCTGGCTTGATAGAAGAACAAGGGCACTATACCCAAAGTATAAAGATTGTATATTTTTCGACATCGCTTTCTGCCTCAATGGCTACAACCTGCCTTTTGCATCAATTGTTGGAATAAACACCCCCCCCCCCCGTCACACACACACACACACAGGCAGTCTACTTGTTTTGTGCTTTGCTGCCTGACGAGGAGATCAAAACTTTCAAATGAAATCTTTGAGAAGTGGATGTTGGCAATGAATAATGAGCATTCGTTGAACATAATACTGATCAAGACCAAGCAATGGCTCAATCCATCTACTTGTTATTCCTAGACTCAATCCACAAATGTTGCAAGTGGCATTTTTTTAAATTACAAGAACCAAGCTAGGGAAGTTGCTGGGTAAGTACGAGCCTTTTGTTGAGGCTTTCTACAATTGAGTCAACAATTTAGATACCGGCAAGGAGTTTGAGATAAAATGGTAGCAAATGATTCAATTCTTTGGTTTGGTTGATAAGAAGCACCTCAAAAATATGTGGTGAACTAGTAAGACATGGGTGTCGGTGTCAAAACCGGCGTATCTCGGGTAGGGGGTCCCGATCTGTGCGTCTTAGGCTGCTGGTAACAGGAAGCAAGGGACACAATGTTTACCCAGGTTCGGGCCCTCTCGATGGAGGTAAAACCCTACTTCCTTCTTGATTAATATTGAAGATATGTGGAATACAAGAGTAGATCTACCAGGAGATCATGGAGGCTAAACCCTAAGAGCTAGCATATGATGGTATGATTGTAATTGTGATCGGCCTTCTAAGGACCATGCTCTCCGGTTTATATAGACAACGGAGAGCTAGGGGGGTTTACATGGAGTCGGTTACAAGGAAGGAAACATAATTTCCGGATCGCCAAGCTTGTCTTCCACGCAAAGGAGAGTCCCATCCGGACACGAGCCGAAGTCTTGAGTCTTGTATCTTGACGCTTCTATAGTCCGGAAGATGAATATAGTCCGGCTGTCCGGATACCCCCTTATCCAGGACTCCCTCAGTAGCCCCTGAACCAGGCTTCAATGACAATGAGTCCGGCGCGCAGTCTTGTTTTCGGCATTGCAAGGCGGGTTCCTCCTCCGAATACTCCAAGGTTATCACTGAACACGTAGGTCGTGTCCGGATCTGCAAAATGATCTTCACATACCCTTAGCATAAATCCGTTCTGCTGGCAATCTTCGTACGTCGTGCCCTTGCATCGTGGCCTGGTCCAACACGAACCAGCGTTTCCTGCTCCACCTCGACTCGTGTTGCGAGGCGGTTTTATCGGCACGTCCTGCCAAAGCAGAGATCTTAATACGGGATCTTTCATCAATATGGGCATATGTGACCCCACGGTGACCGTTGGTATAATTCTGTGTATTTTAGATAAGCCCCAAGCGGTCACGCTGAGGACTCTTGGTATTCATCCCTTTTATAAAGGGGCCAAGGCCTATGCCTCGTTTCCACCTCTCCTGCTCCTTCTCGCACCTCGAGCTCCATCGCCCAAAACCTAAGCTCCAACACCCCAGATCCTCCAGTATGTATGGATCCGATGCAGCAGGCCATTGGGTGGCCTCCTCGATTCAGGAGGAGGAT
This sequence comes from Triticum aestivum, assembly GCF_018294505.1. Taxonomy (NCBI): domain Eukaryota; kingdom Viridiplantae; phylum Streptophyta; class Magnoliopsida; order Poales; family Poaceae; genus Triticum; species Triticum aestivum. Next base: position 27,772,995 of record NC_057804.1, on the reverse strand, counting down.
ATTGCGAACCTTAGGGAGGTCGGATACCTGACCGCCGATATCCAGCACAGGCTTCCTGCTCCGGGGCAAGTCATCCCCACGCCCGATCCCAACGAGAGCGTCGTGTTACTCCTCACTTCCTCCGAGGTCTAGGCCTCACCCTCGACCCCTTTGTGAGGGGGCTCATGTTCTACTATGGCTTGGATTTCCATGATCTGGCTCCATACGCCATCCTCCACATCTCGTCTTTCATTATTGTGTGCGAGGCTTTTCTCCACGTCAACCCACACTTCGGCTTATGGCTAAAGACCTTCAATGTGAAGCCGAAGATGATCGAGGGGCGACATGTGGAGTGCGGAGGCGCCATAATAAGCAGGAACGCTGATGCCCCATGGCCAGAGGGTTCTTTTCCGGAAGTATCCGACGTATGGCAACGGAGATGGTTCTATGTCACTGCTCCCAGAGGCACAAAGTGGGTAGCTGCCCCCGAGTTCCGCTCAGGCCCCCCATCACAGTTGGCGTCTTGGACCGATGTGGGACGGAATTATGGGCCTACTGGCGATGTACCAGAACTACAGAACCGCATCCGGGAGCTTATTAGGAGGGACATAAATCTTGTCAGCATAATTCAAGTAATGCTAGTCCGCCAGATGTTGCCGTGCAAACCTCAGCCTCTCCGTATGTGAGAGTTTAATCCGGAGGGTCCGCGGAGCATTAAGCACTTCTTCGGCCTGACGCTCGAAGGAATGTGTAAATTGTTCTTCGGACCACAAGCAAAGTGTCCGGACACCACAGAGGATGCGGGCCTAAGCTGCAATCGCCTAGATGCCCAAGTAAGTAATCTTGAAGCTGGACACTTCATTTATATTTATTATAACCATTATTCTAAGAATCCTTCCGTGGCCAGGAATGGCTCAATAAGGCGGAGAGAATCAGGTGTCCGGTGCCACTTCCCGAAGGCTCGCCTGGTCCCACTATTGCAAAGATGCTGGGCCGAGCGCTCAGCAAAATCCCTTCAGGGAAAAGCGAAGGAAAGGGCAGTGAAGCCGAACTTCACGCGCTACGCATCCAGACCGGGGAAACCACTACCCATCCTATGGAGGATAGCAGGAAAGGGGAGGCCAAAGCCTCCTCCCCACGCGGGAAGAAGAGGGTCGCCTCCGAAGACTTGGAGGCGGAGACACCCAAGCAAGGGAAGAAAACATCACCAGAGGGCTCTGCCGCGACGGGCACCCTCACCGTGTCATGCCCACCAACGGGCCAGCCCTCCACCGAGTCGTAAGTTATTAATTAATTCGAAAGTTTGATGTTACTCCGAGATCCATAACCAGGACTTTGTCTTTTGTAGTCCGGCGAGCAGCTCTTCTCAACAGAGTTCATCTTCGGGGGACCTCCGTCCGGAGATGATGGAGAGTGAGAGTCCACCCACCTCTCCGCCTCATGAAGCGGGCGACATGGAGGTGTCGTCACGGAGGAGTCCGGACCCGCCGAAGCCGGAGGCTAATACATCAGCCGCCCTGAGCCCGGAGCGTTTGACTTCCACGGGGGGCGATGAGAAGGGTCCGGCACAGTTTAGTGTCTGGATGGACATACTGACGGGCCGTTTGGAGCGAGCCGCGCTCTCGGAGTAGCACCGCTCTTTAATGAGCATGGTGCTCACGAAGATTTCATCCGCTACCAGCGGTTTGAATGAGGCATTTACAAGCATGCTCAAAGGCTTTAAGGTATGTAGAGAAAAATGCGCAATTTATTGATTATGAAGCGCGCGCTAGGAGTGCTCCCTGTAGATAGTAGCCCCTGAGACTCTGGTTGCCCGCCGTAGGCAGCAAACGGGGGATCATATACTAATGGCTGTGCCGTTAATGTGCGCAGGTATACAAGGATCCGGCAGCCGGCCAGTCTGTTGAAGCTGCCGAACTACTGAGGCAGATCGGATCAATTGATGCCGATATCATGCTGGTGAATAAGCGGCTGGAGGAGTCACGGGGTATGTGCTTGGCTTCCCTTATTATGATGTATAGGGAAATGCAAGAGGGACAGAATATTAATGCCATGTGTTTGCGCTGCAGATGGTGCTGCTACCGTGGAGGCCCTGAGGGCGGAACTTGCTCAAGCCAAGGAACAAGCTCGGGCTAGCAATGCGGATGCCCTAAAGGCGGCCGAAGAATTGAGAGCCGAACAGGCTGCTCATCGCCGAAGCGAGGAAAAGATGTCCGAAATGGCTGGGGAGTTAAAAAATGCCGCCAACCGGTACGCACTCCTTCAAAAGGAGAATAAGGCTAGTTCGGCCGAGCTGGACAAGGCACGTAATACCGCCAAGGAGATGCGGACCGAAATCCGGAGTATGCAGGAGGAGCTCCAACAGGCTGACAAAATCATGGCTAGGGGCTCGTACTTACTGCGGACAAAGTTCTTGGATCCGAAATATGCTCCCATGGCGGGTCGCATGAGTCCTGCAGACGCATATGCGGACTTGGCGAATAGTACAGCTGATGCTGTCAAGTTCTTCGAGGGTCAAGGCGATGAAGAAGTGGAGAAGCTTTTCTGGTCGTAGTTCAATGCTCCCACTCGCCCGCTGCCACTGAATGAGAAGGTAGCTGCTATGGTGGAGCTCCACAGGCTGTCCGGACTTGCAATGCGGTGTGTAATAGACCATCTTTGGCCGAAGGGGCCTAAGTCGGACAACTACTTTGGTTTGGTGCAACAATTCCTTGGAGCCGTGTCCCGGATTGACGCCATGAGGAGGTCGGCATGCATAGAGGGTGCGCGGATGGCTCTAGCCCGCGTTAAAGCCTACTGGACGGATATGGAGGCCACTGTAATAACGAGACAGGATCTGGCGGGAGGCCAACATCCGGCCGAGCACTACTTGGCGCAAGTCACGGAAGGTGCCCACCTGATAGAGGCGCAGTGCTCGAAGAGTGTTATATTCGAGTGATAAGTCGAATCATTGTAGAAAACAATGTTTAGTTTACTTATGAGGCTATGTTTATACTTTTGCCCGGAAGTATGATTGTCCCCCCTGTGCGGCCGTTCTTATATGTATAAGTAGTCCGAAAGATAGCAGTCGTTGGCTTCAGCCCCCACGCATATAATGCGGGGGTGTTCGCAAAAAATATGCTTAAGCACACTTGATCCAACGTCTTGGTCCATTAAGGAGGTGATCGCACGTCGAACTAGGCAGCCGGACTATATAGCTGTAACACTTTCGCTTAGCCGTGGGAGTATAATGGTGGGGCTACTATGTAGCCCCTGGTATCTTCATGTGCATCCGAATACGGGCGCGTGTGTACATGGCCGGGAAACGGCCCTTCGTTAAGGCGGAGGAATCTTTAGGGATTCCAGTGAGTCTTCGAGTGTTTGAACAGTCTCTTGATGTATCATGACGGTCAGTTTTCGGCTTTCTCAACTGAGGCGCTCATCCAGAATAACCAGGGCACAATCGCAGTAGTTGTCCTTTGACCTGCCTTAGCTGGATGATAGCCGAACGTAAGGTGGCAAACCCAGGAGCCGGGCGAACCCAACATTTGACCAAAGACATGATTCGGATCTGATGCATATACAGCCAAACTCATGACGCCGAACACTCCCGAGGGTATTCGGTCTTTTGTAGAAGAAGATAGGCTGACAAGAGCCTATTGTAAGCCCTTTATTTCTAGGTATGTGCAATTTAGTCTGCCGTGGCCAAATGCCAAAAACGGCAGTATCCTCTGTGGGTATAGAACCCATGGGATGGTTTAAACAACAAGAGGCAGTAGAAAAGGTTTACACAGGGGCTTAATCTAAAAAGAAACATGTTGCACGGGGCCCTGCTGCATGTTTGCGCCTTTGTCTCCGTTGTGCCGTATCCTGGAAGGGTATCACGCGAACATTGTCTGTAAAAAATAGAAAAAGTCGTAGGAGGGTGCAACGTAATTATGCGATTAATAATAAAAGTGTAAGCTGTTGGCCTGCCAATAAGGTAGAGCCAGGCGTGGGGCTGTATTAAATATAGACAGCCCCTGGTTTCCATTATGGGATTACATATATGATGCCCTTTTTGAATTTATCCGGGCTACCGGACTCGTCTAACCGTGTCTGTGGTCGTAATGACCAATCATGTTTTCTAATACTGGAAGCCGCTTATAGTCCGGCCGCCAGGGCCGTCGCGTATTCCTCTGCGTGTGAAGGGCGCTCTATGATTCCGCTAATGGTGATGACGCCACGGGGACCGGGCATCTTAATTGTAAGGTGGCCATAGTGTGGCACTGCGTTGAAGCGGGCGAAGGCCGTTCTTCCTAGCAATGCGAGATAGCTGCTTTGGAAGGGTGCGACAGTGAAGAGCAGCACTTCGCTTCTGGAGTTGCCTGGGGAGCTGAATGTTACTTCCAGTACGACGGAGCCCCTGGCGCAGGCTGCAACGCCTGGTATCACCCCTTCAAAGGTGGTGTTGCTTTGTTTAATTCTGGATGGGTCTATCCCCATTCTGCGGACAGTGTACTCGTATATTAAATTGAGACCACTGCCGCCGTCCATGAGGACACTGGTGAGACGGTATCCATCAATTATTGGGTCAAGTACCAAGGCATGTGATCCTCCTCACCGAATTGTAGTTCGGCCGTCCATGTGATCGAAAGGGATCGGATGAGACTTCCAGTAGTGAGACGTGGGTACGACGGGCCCTACATCATGCGCTTCTATGGGCGCGCGTTCATGCCCTCTCGTGGATGTGTGAGTCACGTGGATCATGTTTACTATTTTAACCTCTGGCAGGAATTTTTTCTGTACCCCAGTGTTCGGCTGGTGAGGTTCATCCTCGTCTTCACTTGGTGTGCCCCTCCCCTTGTGATCCGCATTTAATTTGCCGGCTTGCTTGAAGACCCAGCACTCTCTATGGGTGTGGTTCGCAGGTTTCTCCGGGGTGCCATGAATTTGGCATAGTCTGTCCAGGACTCTGTTCAGACCGGACGGTCCATCTTTACTGCCTTTGAATGGCTTCTTTTGCTGATCAGGTCGAGAGCCCCTGAATCCGGCGTTGACCGTCGTGTTGTCCGGGCTCTCTTCCTTGTTTTGGCGTTTGTTTTTATTACGTCGTGGCTTCCCGTTGCCATCCCTTAGTTTGGATGTGCTGGGGTCGCGGGTGCCTTTACGGGCCAACCAGCTATCCTCACACGCGCAAAAGCGGTGTTGGAAATATGCCCTAGAGGCAATAATAAATTAGTTATTATTATTATATTTCCTTGTTCATGATAATCGTTTATTATCCATGCTATAATTGTATTGATAGGAAACTCAGATACATGTGTGGGTACATAGACAACACCATGTCCCTAGTAAGCCTCTAATTGACTAGCTCGTTGATCAATAGATGGTTACGGTTTCCTGACCATCGACATCGGATGTCGTTGATAATGGGATCACATCATGAGGAGAATGATGTGATGGACAAGACCCAATCCTAAGCCTAGCACAAAGATCGTGTAGTTCGTATGCTAAAGCTTTTCTAATGTCAAGTATCATTTCCTTAGACCATGAGATTGTGCAACTCCCAGATACCGTAGGAATGCTTTGGGTGTACCAAACGTCACAACGTACCTGGGTGGCTATAAAGGTGCACTACGGGTATCTCCGAAATTGTCTGTTGGGTTGGCACGAATCGAGACTGGGATTTGTCACTCCGGTTGACGGAGAGGTATCTCTGGGCCCACTCGGTAGGACATCATCATAATGTGCACAATGTGACCAAGGGGTTGATCACAGGATGATGTGTTACGGAACAAGTAAAGAGACTTTCCGGTAACGATATTGAACAAGGTATCGGCATACCGACAATCGAATCTCGGGCAAGTACAATACCGCTAGACAAAGGGAATTGTATACGGGATTGATTGAGTCCTTGACATCGTAGTTCATCCGATGAGATCATCGTAGGAACATGTGGGAGCCAACATGGGTATCCAGATCCCGCTGTTGGTTATTAACCGAAGAACGTCTCGGTCATGTCTGCATGGTTCCCGAACCCGTAGGGTCTACACACTTAAGGTTCGATGACACTAGGGTTATAGGGAATAGATATACGTGGTTACCAAATGTTTTTCAGAGTCCCGGATGAGATCCCGAATGTCACGAGGAGTTCTGGAATGGTCCGGAGGTAAAGATTTATATATGGGAAGTCCCGTTTTGGTCACCGGAAAAGTTTCGGGTGTTATCGGTAATGTACCGGGACCACCAGGAGGGTCCCGGGGGTCCACCAAGTGGGGCCACCGGCCCCGGAGGGCTGCATCGGCCAAGTGTGGGAGGGGACCAGCCCCAGGTGGGCTCGTGCGCCCCCCACCAGGGCCCAAGGCACCTAGGGTTTGGGAAGGGGGCGCCTCCACCTTACCTGGGGGGCAAGTTTCCCCTCTTTCCCCCCTTGGCCGCACCCTAGATGGGATATAGGGGCTGCCGCACCCCTTGGGGTGGGAATAATAGAGAGGGCGCAGCCCCCTCCCTCTCCCCTATATATACTTGAGGTTTTGGGGCTGCCATACACATGAGTTTCCACCTCTCACTGGCGCAGCCCTACCTCTCTTTCTCCTCATCTCCCGCGGTGCTTGGAGAAGCCCTGCAGGATCACACGCTCCTCCATCACCACCACGCCGTTGTGCTGCTACTGGATGGAGTCTTCCCCAACCTCTCCCTCTCTCCTTGCTGGATCAAGGCATGGGAGACGTCACCGGGCTGCACGTGTGTTGAACGCGGAGGTGTCGTCCGTTCGGCACTAGGATCTCCGGTGATTTGGATCACGACGAGTACGACTCCTTCAACCCCGTTCTCTTGAACGCTTCCGCTTAGCGATCTACAAGGGTATGTAGATGCACTCCCCTCTCTCTCATTGCTAGTCTCTCCATAGATAGATCTTGGTGACTCGTATGAAATTTTTGAATTTCTGCTACGTTCCCCTAAATCATGAGCTAGGTCTATTACGTAGATTCTTTGCACGAGTAGAACACAAAGTAGTTGTGGGCTTTGTTTTTGTTCAATATGCTTACCATTACTAGTCCAATCTTGTTTTGACGGTATTATGGGATGAAGCGGCCCGGACCGACCTTACACGTACACTTACGTGAGACAGGTTCCACCGATTGACATGCACTTGTTGCATAAGGTGGCTAGCGGGTGCCAGTCTCTCCCACTTTAGTCAGATCGGATTCGATGAAAAGGGTCCTTATGAAGGGTAAATAGCAATTGGCATATCATGTTGTGGCTTTTTGCATAGGTAAGAAACGTTCTTGCTAGAAACCCATAGCAGCCACGTAAAACATGCAAACAACAATTAGAGGACGTCTAACTTGTTTTTGCAGGGTATGCTATGTGATGTGATATGGCCAAGAGGAATGTGATGAATGATATGTAATGTATGAGATTGATCATGTTCTTGTAATAGGAATCATGACTTGCATGTCGATGAGTATGACAACCGGCAGGAGCCATAAGAGTTGTCTTAATTTATTGTATGACATGCGTGTCATTGAACAACGCCATGTAATTACTTTACCTTATTGCTAACCGGTAGCCATAGTAGTAGAAGTAATAGTTGGCGAGACAACTTCATGAAGACACGATGATGGAGATCATGACGATGGAGATCATGGTGTCATGCCGGTGATCAAAAGGGGCAAAATGATATTGGCCATATCATGTCACTATTTGATTGCATGTGATGTTTATCATGTTTATACATCTTATTTGCTTAGAACGACGATAGTAAATAAGATGATCCCTCATTAAAATTTCAAGAAAGTGTTCCCCCTAACTGTGCACCGTTGTGAAAGTTCGTCATTTCGAAGCACCACGTGATGATCGGGTGTGATAGATTCTAACGTTCACATACAACGGGTGTAAGCCAGATTTACACACGTGAAACACTTAGGTTAACTTGACGAGCCTAGCATGTACAGACATGGCCTCGGAACACAAGAGACCGAAAGGTCCAGCATTAGTCGTATGGTGGATACGATCAACATGAAGATGTTCATCGATGATGACTAGTCCGTCTCACGTGATGATCGGACATGGCCTAGTTGACTCGGATCATGTAATCACTTAGATGATTAGAGGGATGTCTATCTGAGTGGGAGCTCATAAGATGAACTTAATTATCCTGAACATAGTCAAAAACCCTTTGCAAATTATGTCATAGCTCGCGCTTTAGTTCTACTGTTTTAGATATGTTCCTAGAGAAAATATAGTTGAAAGTTGACAGTAGCAATTATGCAGACAGTAGAAGGCTTATGTCCTTAATGCACCGCTCGGTGTGCTGGACCTCGAACGTGGTCTGTGGATGTTGCGAACATCTGACATACACGTTTTGATGACTACATGATAGTTCGGTAATGTTAAATGGTTTAGAATTGAGGCACTGAAGACATTTTTGAAATGTCGTAGAACATATGAGATGTTCCAAGAGCTGAAATTGGGATTTCAGACTCGTGCCCACATCAAGAGGCATGAGACCTCCGACAAGTTTTCTAGCCTACAAACTAAGGGAGAAGATCTCAATCTTTGAGCTCGTACTCAGATTGTCTGGGTACAACAATCACTTGAATCGAGTGGGAGTTAATCTTCCAGATGAGATAGTGATGTTTCTCCAAAGACATTGCCATCAAGCTACTAGAGTTTCATGATGAACTATAACATAACAGGGATAGATATGATGATCCTTGAGCTATTCGCGATGTTTGACACCACGAATGTAGAAATCAAGAAGGAGCATCAATTGTTGATGGTTAGTGAAACCACTAGTTTCAAGAAGGGCGAGGACAAGAAGGGGTACTTCATGAAACGGCAAATCAGTTGCTGCTCCAGTGAAGAAACCCAAGGTTGAACCCAAACCCGAGACTAAGTGCTTCTGTAATAAGGGGAACAGCCACTGGAGCAGAATTACCCTAGATACTTGGTAGATAAGAAGGCAGGCAAGGTCGATAGAAGTATACTGGATATACATTATTTTAATGTGTACTTTACTAGTACTCCTAGTAGCACCAGGGTATTAGATACCGGTTCGGTTGCTAAGTGTTAGTAACTCGAAATAAATGCTACGGAATAAACCGAGACTAGCTAAAGGTGAGATAACGATGTGTGTTGGAAGTGTTTCCAAGGTTGATGTGATCAAACATCGCACGCTCCCTCTACCATCAAGATTAGTATTAAACCTGAATAATTGTCATTTGGTGTTTGCGTTGAGCATAGACATGATTGGATTATGTTTATCGCAATACGGTTATTCATTTAAGGAGAATAATGGTTCCTCTATTTATTTGAATAATACCTTCAATGGTCTTGCACCTAAAGGAATGGTTTATTGAATCTCGATCGTAGTGATACACATTTTCATGCCAAAAAGATATAAGATAGTAATGATAGTACCACTTACTTGTGGCACTGCCATGTATGTCATATTGGTATAAAACGCATGAAGAAGCTCCATGTTGATGGATCTTTGAACTCACTCGTTTTTGAAAAGTTTGAGACATGCGAACCATGTCTATTGGTGTATACGCATGAAGAAACTCCATGCAGATGGATCGTTTAGACTCACTTGATTTTGAATCACTTGAGATATGCAAATCATACCACATGGGCAAGATGACTGAAAAGCCTCGTTTTCAGTAAGATGGAACAAGATAGCAACTTGTTGAAAGTAACACATTTTGACGTGTGCAGTCCAATGAGTGCTGAGGCATGCAGTGGATATCGTTATGTTCTTACTTCACGGATGATTTGAGTAGATACTGAGTATATTTACTTGATGAAACACAAGTCTGAATTATTGAATGGTTCAAGTAATTCCAGAGTGAAGTTTAAGATCATCGTGACAAGAGGATAAAATGTCTATGATATGATCATAGAGATGAGTATCTGAGTTACGAGCTTTGGCATGCAATTAAGACATTGTGGAAATTGTTTCACAATTAATACCGCCTGGAACACCATAGTGTGATGGTGTGTCCGAACATCATAGTTGCACCCTATTGGATATGGTGTGTACCATGATGTCTCTTATCGAATTACCACTACCGTTCATGGGTTAGGCATTAGAGACAACCACATTCACTTTAATAGGGCACCACATAGTTCCGTTGAGATGACACCGCATGAACTATGGTTTAGAGAAACCTAAGCTGTCGTTTCTTGAAAGTTTGGGGCTGCGACGCTTATGTGAAAAAGTTTCATCGTGATAAGCTCGAACCCAAAATGGATAAATACATCTTCATAGGATACCCAAAATGGTTGGGTATACCTCCTATCTCAGATCCGGAAGCAAGATTAATTGTTTCTAGAAATGGGTCCTTCTTCGAGGAAAAGTTTCTATCGAAAGAATTGAGTGGGAGGATGGTGGAGACTTGATGAGGTTATTGAACCATCACTTCAACTAGTGTGTAGCAAGGCACAGGAAGTTGTTCCTGTGGCACCTACACCAATTGAAGTAGAAGCTTATGATAGTGATCATGAAACTTCGGATCAAGTCACTACCAAACCTCGTAGGTCAACAAGGATGCGTATTGCTTCAGAGTGGTACGTAATCCTGTCTTGGAGGTCATGCTGCTAGACAACAATGAACCTACGAGCTATGGAGAAGCGATGGTGGGCTCGGATTCCGACAAATGGCTCGGGGCCATAAAATCCGAGAGAGGATCCATGTATGAGAACAAAGTGTGGACTTTGGAAGAACTGCTTGATGGTCATAAGGTCGTTGAGTACAGATGTATTTTAAAAGGAAGACGGACAATGATGGTAATTATTACCATTAAGAAAGCTTGACTTGTCGTTAAGATGTTTTCCGACAAGTTCAAGGAGTTGACTACGGTGAGGCTTTCTCACTCGTAGCGATGCTAAGAGTCTGTTGGAATTATATTAGCAATTACTGCATGATTTATGAAATCTCGCAGATAGGATGTCAAAACATTGTTTCCTCGACAATTTTCTCGAGGAAAGGTTGTATGTGATACAACCAGAAGGTTTTGACAAATCCTGAAAGACGCTAACAAGTATGCAAAGCTCCAACAATCCTTCTAAGGACTGGAGTAAGCATCTCGGAGTTGGAATGTACGCTTTGATGAGATGATCAAAGATTTTGAGTTTATACAATGTTTATAAGAAACTTGTATTTCCAAAGAAGTGAGTGGGAGCACTATAGAATTTCTGATGAGTATATGTTGTTGACATATTGTTGATCAGAAATGATGTAGAATTTCTGGAAAGCATATAGGGTTATTTGAAAAGTGTTTCTCAATAGAAAACCTGGATTAAGCTGCTTGAACATTGAGCATCAAGATCTCTGAGGATAGATCAAAAACGCTAAATGGTACTTTCAAATGAGCACATACCTTGACATGATCTTGAAGGTGTTCAAGATGGATCAGTCAAAGAAGGAGTTCTTGCCTGAGTTGTAAGGTATGAAGTTAAGAGTTAAAGCTCGACCACGGCAGAAGAGAGAGAAAGAACGAAGGTCATCCCCTATGCTTCAGACGTAGGCTCTATAGTATGCTATGTTGTGTACCGCACCGGAAGTGTGCCTTGCCATGAGTCAGTCAAGGGGTACAAGAATGATCCAGGAACGGGTCATTGGACAACGGTCTAAAAATTGTCCTTGGAGTAAATAAGGACATGTTTCTCGATTATGGAGGTGATAAAGAGTTCGGCGTAAAGGGTTACGTTGATGCAAGCTTTAACACCTATCCGAATGACCACTACAAGAAATATGTCAACTTGTGACCACCACTATTGGTCACTGAAAGGTCATGGTTTTTCATTTGCAACCTTTTTGTGACCAAAAACAGAAGGTCAAAAGCTGGTGGTCGTAAACTGACTATAGCGACCTTTCTTCTGGAATGGTCGTGGATGTTTATGACCAAAATATGTCCACTGTGGCGTTTTGGTCACTAGAAACCTCCCCAGGCCACGTAGGCATCCATCGTGGCAAGCTGATGTGGCACAAGATTCAGCCCGGTCCAATTCGGTTTTGTGCATGGGCCTAGCCCAACAATTCGGCCTTTTTACTATATATTTTCTCTATTAATTTTCTCTGGCTACATGGGCCTGGCCCAGCTATAATTTGGCCTATAATTTGGCCTTTTTTATTTTTGGGTTGTGGCCCATTTTTTCTTTTTTTTTCAAATGGGTCCCAATTGTCAGGTTCTGATATGTGGGTCCCAAATTTCTGATTCTGGTTTGTGGGTCCTTGCTGTCATGGTCATGTTCCTCAGATTTCAATATGTCAATAATTAAACAACCAATATTTAAATCAAAATAGAAGTGTAATACTTCAAATAACAAGAAGCAACAATTTGTTACATCAACACACATACAACATTTCATTCAAAAACAGAGAGAAGATACATGAAATTCTGGAGTTCACAATGCCCAAATAACCTAGCTATTATTACATAACTTGCTATACAAAAATGTCTTGGCGCTTCTTTGAACATCTTCTTTCGTCTTGAATTTAGGCAAAATATCTGCCAACAAGAAAACAGAACAACGAGGATATAGTGAATAACAACAACAACAAGTGATGGGGTGCATGAAAATTAAGAAGAGCATTATAGCAGCAGTTCAAGTTAACACAATAGATGTACAGTACAACAGCATTACAGGCAGTCAAACAGTTCAGGGACAGCAAACATGCATGCATGCAAACAGTTCAGGAAATAATCAAATAATAATGCCAGGTTGTGCAATATTACACACAGTGCCCGTGCTCTGCCCACAGCCTTGTGCGGTAGCAGCAATGGTAGAAAACATGGCCTGGGTCTGCAGCACGCCTCAATATCAGAATGGTATAACATCACAAAGGAGGATACCTACATCTCTAAAATCACCCAAAAAAACAAAAAAACCAGCAGACCTACACACAAATATATATCTAGTTATGCAGAAACATGAGCATGAAAACTATATATATACTCATCGATGATTAGAAATTGCACACTGTCTTGGAAACTCTCAAACTCAAATGATCTATAAATCTAAGCTACAAGCAAAAGAACTGTAACAGTAGTCGATCGGGTGCTTAGTGTTCATGACTTAATGTGCATGTTTGAAAAACAGTAGAGGCTAGTCTGTACCTCAAGTGTAGAAGCTCGTGTAGGGCATGAGCTCTCTGAAAAATGTCTCCCCGTGCACCTTCTTGCTTCGGACTGAACTGAGCTCAACTGTGTACAACCCAGCATTTGTACTCAGGAAGATGACACCAACACCTTCTGCAAAACTAGCAACCCACACGCCAATGAGGGCACTAGCAGGGAGCAACGGTTCGAGCTCGACAACCCTTTGTCGCGCCCATACTGCAGTTTTGTTGGGACCAGCCTCCATTGACCATAGGTAGAGTGTAAAGTTCTTCACAGTCGCTAACAGCAGCATCCCGTCCTCCACACCCATGAGTTCAAGCAATGATAGGTCATCGTCCTTTTCTTCAGCTAGCGCAATCACCGACAATTTTTGCCCAGCCAACGTCCCCAAGCCCTGCAACACATACATGAGAATTACACACAGTGCCTGGGTCTGTTAAGGTAGAAATAACACAATGCAATAGTAACGCATGATCATGTGCTGTAGATATTGTGTTCATGGCTTCTATCAAACTTGCGCATATGGCTTCACCTTCTGATTCAAGGGTGTAGGTCCTGGCTGGATTCTGTGGTGTGCCTCTATGGTCAATGCAAGTTGCGGAGAAAGAAAGAAAAAAGTGAGATGTGGCTCTTTAGACCAAGAGGTTCAGACAACAAAGGTGAGAACTAGGAACATGCCATGTGAAAGTGTGTTATATCGACTAGAGGGCGGGTGAATAGGCGATTTTTATGAATTCTTCACTGAGGAATTTGTCGGTGAGGAAATTCCTTAGCGAAGAACTACTAGCAGCGGAATAAGTACTCAGAAGTAAGCATAACAGGATACAGACTTAGTTGTCATGATGAAATGAAGACAACGACAGAGTACAGAAAGCGTAAACACAGGATATCACAAGATGAAGACAAACAGACTGAAGAAATTGAACTGAGGAAATGGAGAAAGTCTTTAGTCAAAGTCTTCAAACACAGATATGAACAATCACTCAACACAGTAATGAGGAAATGAAAGAGTTGAGGAAATAGAACCAGTAAGGTTGGTGAAGACAATGATTTGTTCGACCAGTTCCAACTGCTGTCTCAGTTGTACGTCTGGTTGGAGCGGCTGAGTATTTAAACTAGAGGACACGTAGTCCCGGACACCCAGTCGCTGAGCATGCAGCTCAGGACACCAAGTCCTCACCATATTCTCCTTGAACTAAGATCACACAGATCTCGTCCAAACACTCATGGTATGTCTTCAAGCGACTTCCAAACCTTCACAGACTAGGTCACTCGGCGATCCACAATTCCTCTTGGATGCTCTAGACCATGACGCCTAACCGTCTGGAAGAAGCACAGTCTTCAAAGGTAACAAGCGTTGGATCCACGCAGGATCAATCTCTTCAGTGATGCTCAATCACTTTGGGGTTTGTAGGTGTTTGGGTTTTTGGGATTTTCCTCACTCGGTGATTTTCGCTCAAAGTCCTCGGAGGATGGGTTGCTCTCAAATGACAAGTGTCAGTTTCTCTCGGAGCAGCCAACCAGCTAGTGGTTGTAGGGGGCGGCTATTTATAGCCTAGGGAGCAGCCCGGCATGATAAGACATAAATGCCCTTGTCTGATATGACTGTTAGGTGGATAAGATAATTTGGGACAGCTGGCGCGCAGCACAGCAACGGTCGGAATTTTGACTCTCAAATTCCTCAGGGCTATCATGTTCCTCACTGTGTAGGCAATCTGCACTGGCGAATTCCTAACTCCTCAGTCAGAACAAATTCCTCAGCGACCAGAAGAACTTTGTCTCTGTTACTGAAGAAATGACTGAACTGTGTGAGATTTCCAAAGTCTTCACTCTAAGGGTTTGGTAGGTGTAGGATTTTGAGTTGAGCATCACATGGAAATTTTTCCTTAGTATTTCCTCGACCCCCTTTAACAGTACGGTGTTTCCTATGACTCAAGAAAGATAAAAACAAAACTATGAAAATGGAAGTCTTCAAGCTTCATATTCCTTGCATGAATATCAAGTCTTCACGGATACACCAATTTCTTCACTTTCAAATGTCTTCATGAGAGCCTTCAGAAATACCAAAGTCTTCAGTCGAAGATATACATTTTTAGGGGTCGACTTTCTCTGTAAATATCAAACTCCTCATAGACTTATAGATCTGTGTACACTCACAAACGCATTAGTCCCTTAACCTATAAGTCTTCAATACACCAAAATCACTAAGGGGCACTAGATGCACTTACAATCTCCCCCTTTTTGGTGATTGATGACAATCTAGGTTAAGTTTTCAACGGGGATAAATATGTGAAGTGTAAGTACTGATATTGAGGAATTTGATTGCAAGATATACAAGAACTCCCCCTAAAGATGTGCATAGTGAGGAATTTGCTTTTGAAGCAATGCACACTTGAAGAGTTAAATCATGGAGATCTCCCCCTATATCTTGTAATTCATACACGCATTTTGACATATAATATGAAGAATTTGAAATGCATGATGAAATATGGTGTCTGATGAAATTCAGCATGCATGCAGTAACATTACTGAGGAACAGGCATGCAGAATAACATATCGAGAGTATCAAAGCACAGAGCATCAGAAGTATCAGGGCACCATCGGGTTTAAGATTACAACTCGATCCAATAAAGTTTCAGAAGAACGAGAGTTGTAACTTAGCAAAAATAAACGCCCATATAATAGACCCGCTTGAAGACTAACTCAAATTTCTCCCCCTTTGTCATCGAATGACCAAAAGGATCAAAACTGAGGACTAACGCCCCTGAAGAATTTTCAAGTTGATGGAGGAGCGCCAGCGTTGTTGGGGTCGGTTGTTGTAGTAGGGCCTGCCGCAGTGTCGTCCAAGTCTTCATTTTCATCAGTCTCGCGTGATGAAGAATAGGAGCTGGCCACCAAGGAAGGAACTTTGACCTTCCTGAATTTCTTCGGTGGAGGTGCAGACCAGTCAAATTCTTCCTTGAGTCCCATATTCTTCAGATCTGTAGCGCTGTAGACATGAGATAGAACAGCCCAGGTGTGGTTGAAGGTTTCATGGAGGTAGTATTGGTTTTTCTTCACTGCATTGTGTGTTGAGGTCATGTTGTGAAGAATTGAACCAAACTGACGCTTGACCCATTTATGATTGCGATCAACCTTCTGATGAAGACTGAGGAGTAACGCACGATCAGTCATCACCTTGGGAGCTGTGGCTTGAGGATTTTGCTTGGCGGCAGAGTCATGTGTGGCAGAGTCATCATTAGTGGAGTAGGATGCAGCTTTGCGAAATTGACCATCCAACGGATGAATGCCTTCATCTATCATAGCAGTTGCCTTGCCTTTGTCATCAGCTGAGGAATATGACCGTTTGAGGACTTCAATCGGAGGCAAGTAGCTGCCATGGTTCAAAGTGTCAGCTTTGTAATTCAGTGAAGCCCTTGTCCTGATGAATCTCATAATCCATGGTGCATAAGGCTTCAGCTCAAATGGTGACATAGCAATATTCGTCAGAGTCCTCATGAAGCAATCATGGAAGTTGACGGGAACACCATGAATGATATTGAAAAGCATGTTCTTCATGATGCCAATGACCTCTTCATCATTTGAGTCGTGGCCTTTGATAGGACTCATTGTCTTCGACAGAATGCGATAGACAGTCCGGGGCACATATAGTAATTCCTTGACGAGGAATTTGGTTCGAGGAGCCTGCCCTGGCTTCAATGGCTTCATCAGCACTTGCATGAAATGATTTGAAAGTTCAGGTTCACTGTAGACACAACGAGCACCGTCAAGGGGAGGACTGAGTGGGAGGGCACGAAGCAATTTAGTTGTTGGTGCCTTGTAGTGAGTATTTTCTAACATCCAGTCCAACACCCATGAATTCACATCTTCAGAGTTCCCTGTCATGTGCAGCGTTGCATAGAATTGAAGAATGAGTTCTTCATTCCAGTCACAGATGTCAGTGCAGAAATTTAACAGTCCAGCATCATGAAGAACATTGAGGACTGGCTCGAAGCACGGCAGAGTCTCCATGTCTACATGAGGAATGTGTTCATGATCGAAGACTTTGTCTTTGTTGAACAGTACTGAGGAATAGAAATTTGCTTAACTTGCTGTCCAGAAATGCCTCTTCCTTATGCGAGCAGAGTCATAGGGGTTATGGTCAGTGAAGAACACATGCTCGCTGAAGAAATCTTCAGCCTTGAACTTTTGCTTCTTTGAGAATGGATTCGTTGGCTTGGGCACTGGAGTGTCAGTGAGTTGCATCACAACCTCTGGAATCACAATCTCAGATTCTTTAGGCTGAGGAATTCTGGTTCCTCTTCCGTAGCAGGCTGCGTGTTCAAGGGTTCAATGACAGCAGCTTCTTCAGCACTAGCGGTTGGAATGTCTTCATGTACAGACGAAGTGGGATGAGTTTCTTCAGAGCCCATTTGAACAGTTGGTGCGGGGGACTGAGGTATTTGTTAAAGTGGGGTGAAGAGTGGAGTATTGAGGTGCTGATTTTCCCAAAAGTCATCATTCATCACTGGCGTTGTGCAGCCAATGTCCACGTCTTCATCTTCAATTTCTTCAATGCCAGCCTCTTCAGCTGTGAACTGAGGCATTTGCGAGGAAGCAATAGGTGTTGAAGGGATCGCATCCACTTCAATTTCTTCATCAACCTGCTCTGACGAAGCAGCAGATTGAGGTTCTTCATCAGATCCGCTTGGGATCACATATTCCTCACCAAAAGGAACAAGGTCCTTTGATGACATGGTGGAAATTGGAACAGCATCAATTGGATTCTCAATAGAACTTGTCAGAGGCTTCACCTTCTTTGGAGCTGAAGATTCTGAAGCACTGGATGCTTTCCTTTTCTTCACCGCAGCTCGCTCTGCAGCCTTGGTCTTTCTCACATCTGATGCAGATGGAAGAATAGGAGTTGGTGTAGGCGCAGGAGGAGCTGAGGAATCTGGTTGAATTACCTCAGGCGCAACTGATGCAGTTGCCCTGACATTTTTAGTTTCTTCAGGCGCACCACTAGTGGATGCCCTGACAGTTTCTTCAGCGGCTGGAATGGAGTCATCAGCCCTGGAACTAGCATTTTCTTCAGCAGCCTGAATGTCATCAGCGGTGCTGGCATGTTCTTCAGTTGGCTAAGCAGATGCTTCAGCATGAGGAATTTCTTGTTGCGATGGGGCTGCAACATTTGTGAATTTCTCAGTCAGTTTCACAAACCTGACTTTGGCTCCTTGCCAATCAACATAGTAAGCATTGAAGTCATTCCTGAGGGTTTTGATTTCAGCTTGGATCTTGAGAAGTTCATCAGGTGTCATATTAACAATGTTATTCTTCAGGAAATTCTCCTTTCTGAACTGAGTCTTCTTGATTTGCCTGGCCTTCTCAAATTTCCATTTCTCTTCAGTGATGAAATGGGTCAGCATGTGACTTTGACCAGGAGTTAACTTGAAATCAGGCATATGAGTATTTGGATCCTTGTGCCAGAGATCAATGTAATCAAGGATCGCCCTTGGATCCAAAAGCAGTGGCACATTTGTGCCTTTGGCTCTAGCGGCCCTTTCTTGTCGGTCTCTAATGATTTCTGCTAGTTCATCATCATCAGCTTCATCATCAGATGGCACGTGGAAAGCAACCTGTTTCTTCTTCGGACTAGGCCGAGTACCTCGACAGGCCGTTGCCTTAGTCTTCAACAGAGTGGGGCCTGATGAAGATTTTAGTGCAGCTGAGGAACTTGCTGAGGCACCAGAGGCAATAGAGATGCCTATTGTCCTTTGGCATGTAGCCAGATGTACAGGTGTTGAGTACTTTGCCGGAGCAGCTGAGGACTTTGGAGGAGGAGCAGTGGATGGTACTGGCCGTGAGGGCTTTGAAGATTCTGGCCGTGAGGGCATTGCTGAGGAACTTGGCCATGAGGGCATAGTTGGTGAAGCACTTGGCTTGTGAGCAGGCTTCTTTGCCATTGATTTCTTTGGCTTGACAGAGACCTCAGTGGCAGTTGCTGCAGCAGAGTCTTCATTGGATTTCCTCACTGCCTCTTTGGCTTGTCTCGCCAACTTAGCTTGGCGCTTGGCACATTCTTCAGGAAAATCCTCACCACGCTTGATGCTGGTGGGGTCAGCTCTTTGGCCAGGTGCCAATGGAGCTCTTGGGCATGGAGGATTAAGTGTGAATTTCTTCATATACTTTGGAGTCACATATCTGTACTCCCTCCATTCTCTTGCCCATCTCCGTTCAATCTTCTGTATGCGCACCTTGCGCTGAGTTTTGGTTTCTTTTCCATACTTAGCCTCATCAGGTGTGCAATAATCAGCATAGAGATCCTCAGGGATTTCAAAAGCAGTCATGACCTCTGGCTTCTTTCCTCCTTTCTGCGGCCTCTTACCATCAGCCATATTCTTCAGATGAGGAATTTGAACAATCGAATTTTCTGAAGAAGTATGCAACTTTTCTTCAAGGAACGCTGCAAATGAGTTAAGTTGATGAGAACCTAGTGATTCAGCAGCGGACATGAGTACCTGTGAACAGAGTATAGTTGCGAGGAATTTGGAGAGGTCATATGCGTTCTCAGAAGGTTTTTCAAAAAGAACAAGTTTGAGGAATTTAACCAGATGAGCCTTGAAGAATTTCACTAAGTGTTCTTTGTCTTAGGTTCCAGAGTTGTATAGATCGAAGATCCACACAAATGAGGAATCTTGAAGAAAAATGATGCTTAGAGAAACGAATCAAGAGCAGATGACTAGTGAGGTGTTTTGTGTATGAAGATTCTTCACACAGGTGTTTTGTTGTGAAATTTGGAATCAAAAGGGTAGTAAATGTAACTTTTAATTACCCTGTGTGAAGAACACGAAGAACTGAGAAGCAGAATAGTGAAGTTTGTCGGTGTAGATCTTCCACGCCCTAACTTGGCGGAGGAAGACAGCTACGGCGGCGGCGGAGTGAAGATTTCCGTGGTCGGCGCAAGTACGACGACGACGAGGTCGAGGCAGTGAAGCTCTTCCTCACCGGCGACGATGGAGTAGCGGCGGCGCTAGGTTTTGAGGAGCTCGAGCGAGAGAGAGAGAGAGAGAGAGCGGTCGAGCGGAGTAAAGGAAGTCAGGAAGGGATGAGGGGGTATTTATAGATGCAGTGAAAAACTGTTTGCCCGAAGATTTTTGGACGGACCTGCCCCTGACCCTTCTCCTTCACTTGACATGTGTCACCCACGTACTGAGAAGTGGAGATCATGTTAGATTGTGGGTGAATAGATAAGTCTTTCGTGGAATCCGGAATGGATTGAGCGGTAAAACCGAAAATTTTGGATAAGATTAGTTGTAAAGTTCCTTTCGCAAATTCTTCAGCTGTCAAGGACACAGTGAAGATTTTGAACGAGTTTCAAATAGAACGCACATGAAGAATTTGTGAATAGATTGGGTTGAGTATAGCATAGAGGGGGAAGGGTCCGATCACATTCACTTAGCAGAAAGACGTGACTTGAAGAAATAGCCATAAGTGAATGCTGTAGAGGACATAAACTCATATATGTATATAGTCAAATGAAGAAAAATGACGGAAACTTTGAAGATTTTGCAAAGTTGAAGAATTTGAAAAACTGGAG
This sequence comes from Triticum aestivum, assembly GCF_018294505.1. Classification (NCBI taxonomy): domain Eukaryota; kingdom Viridiplantae; phylum Streptophyta; class Magnoliopsida; order Poales; family Poaceae; genus Triticum; species Triticum aestivum. The sequence goes on along the minus strand of NC_057804.1, from coordinate 27,752,349 downwards.
AATTTCAAAAACCGAGGAATTTCAAAAATGAAGATTTTCAACTTTGGTGGTGGCGTAACCCACCGTATAACAATGATGATTTCAGACACCGCGTACAATTGTCGTAGGGTTCTGAGAATCAAATTCTTCATTAATTTCTTCACACTTAGAGTGTTATTCTTCATTGATTGAAGAAAAATGATTCTTCATGTGTTGCACATCTAAGTCATCAATTTTGCGTAAGTGTCAGGATGTGTGTCCTTTTTCAAAGAACATTCGAAGATTCTAAGATATTTAGCTCACAACGCGACTTGCTAAATCTCTTCTCATCCAAGGGCTTTGTGAAGATATCGGCTAGCTGTTCTTCAGTCTTCACGTGTTCGATGGAGATGTCACCCTTCAACACATGATCACGAAGAAAATGATGACGAATCTATATGTGCTTTGTCTTCGAGTGCTGAACTGGGTTGTGAGCAATCTTGATGGCACTCTCATTGTCATAGAGGAGAGGCACATTCTTCACGTTGATATCGTAGTCCTTGAGGGTTTGCTTCATCCATAGCAGTTGAGCACAGCAAGAACCAGCAGCGATGTACTCAGCCTCTGCAGTAGACAGTGATACACAGTTCTGTTTCTTCGAGGACCAACAGACCAAAGATCGTCCGAGCAAATGACAAGTACCAGATGTTGACTTGCGATCCACATGATCACCAGCATAATCAGAGTCAGAATATCCAATGAGATCAAAAGTAGAGCCCTTGGGGTACCATAATCCTAGTGTTGGTGTGTGAGCTAGATATCGAAGAATATGCTTCACAGCCTTATGGTGTGATTCCTTCGGTGCAGCTTGAAATCGGGCACACATGCAAACACTAAGCATTATATCTGGCCTAGATGCACATAAGTACAATAAAGAGCCAATCATGGAGCGGTATACCTTGTGATCGAAGTCAATACCATTTTCATCAGTGCATAGATGGCCATTTGTGGGCATAGGAATTTTGACGCCTTTGCAGTCTTGCATGCCGAATTTCCTCAGAACTTCCTTGAGGTATTTCTCCTGAGATATGAATATACCATTGTGATGTTGACGAATTTGAAGACCTAAAAAGAATTTCAACTCTCCCATCATAGACATTTGATATTCTTCACTCATCATATAGGCAAATTCATCACTATAACGTTGGTCGGTACAGCCAAAGATAATATCATCAACGTATATTTGGCACACAAACAGTTCACCATCATAAGATTTAGTAAAGAGAGTAGGGTCGAGTGAACCGGGTGTGAAGCCATTCTTCATGAAGAATTCCTTCAAAGTGTCATACCACGCCCAAGGGGCCTTCTTGAGGCCATACAGGGCCTTGTTAAGTCTGAAGACTTTGTCAGGATTCTTTGGATCTTCAAAACCTGGGGGTTGAGCAACATATACTTCTTCCTCAAGCTTACCATTGAGGAATGCACTTTTCACATCCATTTGTTGTAAGATAATATTATGATGGTTAGCATAAGCAAGTAATATGTGAATAGCCTCAAGTCTAGCAACAGGTGCAAAAGTTTCATCGAAATCAATTCCTTCAACCTGTGTGTAGACTTGAGCTACAAGTCGTGCCTTATTCCTCACCACAAGGCCATTTTCATCTTGCTTGTTGCGGTAGATCCACTTTGTGCCGATGATATTATCCTTGATAGGATCTGGATGTTTGACCAGTTCCCAGACATTGTTGAGCTCGAACTGATGTAATTCTTCTTGCATGGCCTGAATCCACTCAGGCTCCAGAAATGCTTCCTCTACCTTAGTGGGCTCTGTGATAGAGACAAAAGCATAGTGCCCACAAAAGTTAGATAAATGTGAATCTTTTGAGCGTGTGAAAGGACCTGGCGCTTGAATGTCATCGATGATCTTTTCAACTTGCACTTCTTTTGCAATGCGAGGATGAGCTGGTTGTCGTTGAGGAATTTGATCAGCATTTTCCTCAGCACCATTTTCTTCAGCATTTTCATCAGGTGCACCAGATCGATTTTCTTCACGTTCCGGAATGAATTCTTCAACAGATTCTTCGGTAGGAATAACATCCTCAGTAGCGTTGAACTTGATAGAATCCTCAGGTTCTGGTTCATCTATCATAGAAGGTAGGTGCTCTCTTTGCGAGCCATTAGTTTCATCGAACCACACATCTACAGTTTCAACAACCTTGTGAAGAACGTTGTTGAAGACTCTGTAGGTGTGCGAGTCCTTTCCGTAACCAAGCATAAAACCTTCATGTGCTTTCGGTGCAAATCTAGCATTGTGATGAGGATCTCTAATCCAACATTTAGCACCGAAGACTTTGAAATAACTCACATTGGGTTTCTTGTCAGTGAGGAGTTCATAGGCAGTCTTCTTGAAGAATTTGTGAAGATATACCCGATTGATGATGTGGCACGCAATATCAATTGCATCAATCCAGAAACGACGAGGCGTTTTGTATTCATCAAGCATAGTGCGAGCCATTTCAGCGAGGGTTCTGTTCTTGCGCTCCACGACGCCATTTTGCTGAGGAGTATAAGGAGCAGATAACTCATGAGTAATACCAAGTTCATCAAGATAGCCGTCAAGACTGGAATTCTTAATCTCGGTCCCATTGTCAGTTCTGATGTGCTTGATCTTCACACCAAAGTTGGTTGAATCCCTCGAGGAAAATCATTTGAAGATTTCCTGCACTTCATGTTTGTAAGTGACAATGTGTACCCATGTGTAACGAGAATAGTCATCAACAATAACAAAGTCATATAGAGATGCATCATTCGAAACAGCAGAATAATGATTAGGACCAAAGAGATCCATGTGAAGTAATTCGAATGGACGATTAGTGGTCATGATAGTCTTCGCTGGATGCTTGGCCTTGGTCATCTTTCCAGCTTCACAAGCTCCGCATAAGTGATCCTTGAGGAATTTGACATTCTCAATGCCAATGACATGCTTCTTCTTTGCAAGCGTGTTCAGATTCCTCATGCCATCATGACCAAGTCGTCGATGCCATAGCCAGCCTTCTGAAGCTTTTGCAAGTAAGCACATTGTTGGTTGTGGTCCTATAGAGAAATCAATAATATACAGATCTCCTCTCCTAAAGCCTTCGAAGACTTTGGAATAGTCAGCTTCCATGATCACAACACATCGATATCTTCCAAAGACAACAACCATATCAAGATCACAAAGCATTGAGACAGACATGAGGTTGTATCCTAAGGACTCGACAAGCATGACTTTGTCCATGTGTCGATCCTTTGAGATCGCAACCTTACCTAGACCCAATACCTGACTTTTGCCTTTGTCAGCGAAGATGATGTGCTTCAGATGCGACGGTGTTAAGGGAGCATCCATCAATAGACTCTTGTCACCCGTCATGTGATTTGTACATCCACTATCTAGAACCCACTCGTTGAATTTTGGCTGATCATCATGCAGATGAATTAGTGCAACTTACGATCTCATATACTTCATCAGTGAAGAATATGATATCAAGTTCATCAGATGAATTTCATCAAACAGTAAAACAGATATTACAGTATGAGGACGTGTGAAATGAAAGTTCATTTCATCATGATTAGCATGCATCCTTTCAGGCACTTTGTCAGGCCTCCAGCAAATTCTTCAGACGTTAAGGCGCGTCTGGAGACCTGACCCTGCATAAAAGATTAGTTCTTTTTCTTCACCACCCACATCTAAAGGGGTGGCAAAGAATTCATCACTCTGCGAGCACCATATGAGAAAGGTGCCATTGAGGCCAATCCATTGCGTTTCACATAAGAGGGGTTAGGGTAAGCATATGAATAAGCGGAGAAATTCTTCGAGGACTTATGAACATAATGATTTGACGAATAATGTGCATATTCATAGCCCTTAGCTCTACCCTGCGAAACAGACTTGTTAGCATGATGATGATCATATGAGGACTTTGATCCATTTGAGGAATTTGATCCATGTGAAGAATTAGGTCCATATGAAGAATTGGATCTGGGGTTCCTGTTCTTCACAGGTGGTGTCATGAGGACATTCACCTGAAGACTTTCAACATAACTTTTGGGAACCCTGATTTTCTTCATAGGGAACCGTTCATGCAGTTAGTGCCAACATATCTAGCAAATACTTCACCATTCTGATTTTTGAACAGTTTATAGTTGGAGTCAAATGACTCATCAGAAGAATGAGAAGATTCACATGTAAAGCCAGATAAGTTAGATGGATCAACTGGAGGTCCCTTTGCAGCTACCCATGAGGTTTGGGGGTACTGCTCAGGCTTCCAATATGTTCCATCAACATTGAGTTTCCTCTCAAAGGCAATACCCTCTTTCCTAGGGTTTCTGTTGAGGATCTGCTTTTTGAGCACATCACAAAGAATCTGATGCCCTTTGAGGCTTTTGTACATGCATGTCATGTACAATTCCTTCAGCCCTGCATCATTAGTAGTACTAGCAATGTCCTCAGATGAGGAATTAGTGATAGCAGAGGCGGGTGAAGAATTTGTAACAGTTGAAGCATTTGAACATTCAGGTGAAGAATTAGAAGATTCACGTTCAATGCACTTTAACCATGGAGGAACAAATTCTTCTTGAGTAGCGCTGATTTGTTGAGCAAGTAATGAATCGCGATCCTTCTGAAGATCTTCATAACTCACTCTTAGCTTCTCAAGATCTTGCTTTCTTTGAAGAAATTCATAAGAAATCTTCCCGTGATCAGATAAGAGAGTGTTATGATGACTTTGAAGATTGTCAAACTTAGACTGAAGTCTCTGAAGATTTCCAGTTAAGTCTTTAGTGCGGTCCATTTCATCACCCAACATATCATCACTTTTGTCTAGCATGTTTTGAAGTTTTTCAATAGCCTATTGTTGTTTCACAGCAATCTTAGCAAGTTTAGAGTGACTGGGCTTAAGATTTTCATCAGATTCATCCTCACTAGATTCAGAGGAGGGGTATTTGGTTACCTTGGCACCTTTTGCCATGAAGCAATAGGTGGGAGTGTAGTCATCATTGTCTTTGTCAGCCTTGTTGGTGTGGTCAGTTTCTTCAGAGTTGAAGATAGACTTGCTGACGAAAGCAGTAGCGAGAGCCAGACTCGCCACACCAGACTCGGACTCCTCAGAAGCCTCCTCTTCTTCATGTTCCTCAGATTCAACTTCAGAGTCCATTTCCTTGCCAATGAATGCCCGAGCCTTCTTGGAGCTGCTCTTCTTGTGAGATGAAGATTTTGAGGATTTTGATGATGAAGATTTTGAAGATTTCTTCTTCTTCTTAGCATCATCAGAACTGTAATCCTTGTATTTTTTCTTCTTTAATTCCTTTTCCCATTGAGGACAATCCTGAATGTAGTGACCAGGTTTCTTGCATTTGTGGCAGAGTCTTCTTTAATAGTCACTTGATGAGGAATCACTGCTTCTTGAGGATTTTCCAAAGCGACCACGTTTCGAGAACTTCTGGAACTTCTTCACGAGCAGTGCTAGCTCCTGGCTCAATTCTTCAGGATCACCGTGGATACTGCCAGAGTCTTCACATTCAGATTCAGACACAGCTTTGGCCTTCAGGGCACGTGTTTTGCCATAGCTTGAACCATAGAGATCTCTCTTTTCAGCAAGCTGGAACTCATGAGTATTTAGCCTCTCGAGGATATCAGTTGGATCTAGTGACTTGTAATCAGCTCGCTCTTGAATCATCAGTGCCAGAGTATCAAATGAGGAATCTAGCGATCTCAGCAATTTCTTCACCACCTCATGGTCGGTGATGTCAATGGCGCCAAGTGCTTGAAGCTCATTTGAGATGTCAGTGAAGCGATCGAAGGTTTGCTGAACATTTTCATTGTCGAGTCTTTTGAAGCGGTTGAAGAGATTGTGAAGAACGTCAACACGAGAGTCACATTGAGTTGAGACTCCTTCATTTACTTTAAAGAGCCTATCCCAGATAAGCTTAGCAGTTTCCAAAGCACTCACTCTACCATACTGTCCTTTACTCAGATGACCACATATGATATTCTTCGCTTGAGAATTGAGTTGCTTGAATCTCTTCACATCAGCAGCATTCAGAGAAGGTGTGACTGAGGGAACACCAATTTCCAAAACGTACCAGAGATCGTTGTCAATTGCTTCAAGATGCATTTGCATCTTATTCTTCCAGTAGGGGTAGTCCGTGCCATCGAAGGTAGGACACCCAGCGGAGACCTTGATCATACCTGCGGTCGACATAACTAAAACTCCAGGTGGTTAAACCAAAATCACACAAAACAAAGGAGTACCTTGCTCTGATACCAATTGAAAGTGCGTTATATCGACTAGAGGGGGTGAATAGGCGATTTTTATGAATTCTTCACTTAGGAATTTGCCGGTGAGGAAATTCCTTAGCGAAGAACTACTAGCAGCGAAATAAGTACTCAGAAGTAAGCATAACAGGATACAGACTTAGTCGTCGTGATGAAATGAAGACAAGCACAGAGTACATAAAGCGTAAACACAGGATATCACAAGATGAAGACAAACAGACTGAAGAAATTGAACTGAGGAAATCGAGAAAGTCTTCAGTCAAAGTCTTCAAACACAGATATGAACAATCACTCAACACAATAATGAGGGAATGAAAGCGTTGAGGAAATAGAACCAGTAAGGTTGGTGAAGACAATGATTTGTTTGACCAGTTCCAACTGTTGTCTTAGTTGTACGTCTGGTTGGAGCGGCTGAGTATTTAAACTCGAGGACACGCAGTCCCGGACACCCAGTCGCTGAGCACGCAGCTCAGGACACCAAGTCTCACCGTATTCTCCTTGAACTAAGATCACATAGATCTCGTCCAAACAATCGTGGTAAGTCTTCAGGCGACTTCCAAACCTTCACACACTAGGTCACTCGGCGATCCACAATTCCTCTTGGATGCTCTAGACCATGACGCCTAACCGTCTGGAAGAAGCATAGTCTTCAAAGGTAACAAGCGTCGGATCCACGCAGGATCAATCTCTTCAGTGATGCTCAATCACTTTGGGGTTTGTAGGTGTTTGGGTTTTTGGGATTTTCCTCACTCGATGATTTTCGCTCAAAGTCCTCGGAGGATGGGTTGCTCTCAAATGACAAGTGGCAGTTTCTCTCGGAGCAGCCAACCAGCTAGTGGTTGTAGGGGGCGGCTATTTATAGCCTAGGGAGCAGCCCGGCATGATAAGACATAAATGCCCTTGTCTGATATGACCGTTAGGTGGATAAGATATTTTGGGACAGCTGGCGTGCAGCACAGCAATGGTCGGAATTTTGACTCTCAAATTCCTCACGGCTATCATGTTCCTCACTGTGTAGGCAATCCGCACTGGCGAATTCCTAACTCCTCAGTCAGAACAAATTCCTCAGCGACCAGAAGAACTTCGTCTCTATTACTGAATAAATGACTGAACTGTGTGAGATTTCCAAAGGCTTCACTCGAAGGGTTTGGTAGGTGTAGGATTTTGAGTTGAGCATCACATGGAAATTTTTCCTTAGTATTTCCTCGACCCCTTTAACAGTACGGTGTTTCCTATGACTCGAGAAAGAGAGAAACAAAACTATGAAAACGAAAGTCTTCAAGCTTCATATTCCTTGCATGAATATCAAGTCTTCACGGATACACCAATTTCTTCACTTTCAAATGTCTTCATGAAAGCCTTCAGAAATACCAAAGTCTTCAGTCGAAGATATACATTTTTAGGGGTCGACTCTCTCTGTAAATATCAAACTCCTCATAGACTTATAGACCTGTGTACACTCACAAACGCATTAGTCCCTTAACCTATAAGTCTTCAATACACCAAAATCACTAAGGGGCACTAGATGCACTTACACCATGTATCTTTCAAATGTAAACAATTATCAGTGCCAATCATCCATTGCTGATAAACCTAGATAGAATGTAATAAACTTGTGCATTCTGTAAAGTGGCTCATTCCAATCATAATTGTACCATGGCATAGAAAACAACTCCGTGACCTCACAGCTACAAATTAACTTGATGTTGTTTTGCTACTAGACCATTCAAGCTCATGGCTGGCTCGACCAGAATCAGAACATAATAAACATACAAAACATATGTGGAAATGAGTTTCTATTCAAAACAACAAATTAAATATCCCTAAATGAACAGACCTCGGATACTATTCTGACATGGTAGAGAACTATCTGTAAGCAGACTCACATTCCCACATATGTATCCATCTGCCAACCACTCACGAGAAATAACAAATAAGTTGAGATTTTGCAAGTTCAAGTCACAAATACCGTAATATCTCACATGCGTCAGTTTACAGAACCTAGAATTACCAGGTATTTTAATAACAATACTTACTGGTACTACCAGATTAAATGAATCTTTCGTTCCTAATTGTCAACCCTATAAACAACTCTACAACAGCATAGATAAGGTCGCCACCATCCATCACACAGAAACTGGATGACTTGCAGCAATACCAATCGAGCCACCTGAAAGGGACACACAAACCGAAGCCCAACTCAGTTGAGTCGTCGAAAGATCGGCAGTCCCTTATTCAACAAAAAATGCCACGAGAAGCCATCCAGAATTGTAAATAATAGACAAATACTAATTGTGTTAGGAGAAAGAGGCTGCCATGGATGGGAGGCGAGGGTACAAACAAGATCCCATCCATAACCCATGGTCGTTTTCCACTTACAAAGTTAATCTAAAAGTGATGGTAAGGTAGAACTATGAGCGACAGAGCAGAGCTCTGTATTATACAAACAGACTATGAAACACATAGTCATGGGCGTCATACATCACCCGAGAAAATCCGAAATTAATCTAACATAGTCATGGATGGGAGGAGAGGACTGCAGGATTGATCGAACAGGCCAAGAAACATAACGAGATGACGCTCAAGAGGAGAAGAGGAAGGGGTGACCTTGGGAGGATGGGGTTACCCGGGCATCAGCTATCTCCGTTGGCCTCCTTCCTTCCATCCCACATCAAGCTGCCTGGAAAGCCTGGGAAAACTGCAGCCAGACGGGGCTCTTCTTCAGCTCCTGGCCGGCCGCGGCGATGCCAGCGAGCATCGCCCTAACGGGCGTCGTCGCCGTCCCGGCGGAGTAGAGGTTGCCCCCCAGCCCGCCCTGGATCTTCTCAAAGATGAAACACAATTGTAGATCGCACCTTGTTAGCAGTTGCAGAAGCAGAGATGGCAGTGAGCGAGCGAGCGAGCGTTTGGGCTTACTCTTGTGACGACGGTGGCGAGGTCCGGCGTCTGCGCGGCGGCGCCGCCATGGAGCGGCGTCGTCGTCATCCCGGCTGGCCGTGCCTCGTCGGCGACGAGGTGTTGGAAATATGCCCTAGAGGCAATAATAAATTAGTTATTATTATTATATTTCCTTGTTCATGATAATCGTTTATTATCCATGCTATAATTGTATTGATAGGAAACTCAGATACATGTGTGAGTACATAGACAACACCATGTCCCTAGTAAGCCTCTGATTGACTAGCTCGTTGATCAATAGATGGTTATGGTTTCCTGACCATGGACATTGGATGTTGTTGATAACGGGATCACATCACTAGGAGAATGATGTGATGGACAAGACCCAATCCTAAGCCTAGCACAAAGATCGTAGTTCGTATGCTAAAGCTTTTCTAATGTCAAGTATCATTTCCTTAGACCATGAGATTGTGCAACTCCTGAATACCGTAGGAATGCTTTGGGTGTACCAAACGTCACAACGTAACTGGGTGGCTATAAAGGTGCACTACAGGTATCTCCGAAAGTGTCTGTTGGGTTGGCACGAATCGAGACTGGGATTTGTTACTCCGGTTGACGGAGAGGTATCTCTGGGCCCACTCGGTAGGAAATCATCATAATGTGCACAATGTGACCAAGGGGTTGATCACGGGATGATGTGTTATGGAACGAGTAAAGAGACTTGCCGGTAAAGAGATTGAACAAGGTATCGGCATACCGACGATCGAATCTCGGGCAAGTACAATACCATTAGACAAAGGGAATTGTATACGGGATCGATTGAGTCCTTGACATCATGGTTCATCCGATGAGATCATCGTGGAACATGTGGGAGCCAACATGGGTATCCAGATCCCGCTGTTGGTTATTGACCGGAGAACGTCTCGGTCATGTCTGCATGGTTCCCGAACACGTAGGGTCTACACACTTAAGGTTCGATGACGCTAGGGTTATAAAGGAAGTTTGTATGTGGTTACCGAATGTTGTTCGGAGTCCCGGATGAGATCCCGGACGTCACGAGGAGTTTCGGAATGGTCCTGAGGTAAAGATTTATATATGGGAAGTCATGTTTTGGTCACCGGAAAAGTTTCGGGTTTTATCGGTAACGTACCGGGACCACCGGGAGGGTCCCGGGGGTCCACCAAGTGGGTCCACCATCCCCGGAGGGCTGCATGGACCAAGTGTGGGAGGGGACCAGCCCCTGGTGGGCTGGTGCGCCCCCCCCCCCCCCC